>NC_135966.1:34446589-34550648 GCF_053455715.1 Rhinoraja longicauda
CTCAAACAACTACCTGCCCATCAATTGCCATGACGCATATTTTGCATAATTTTATATTTGATATTATTAGAGTGACACGAACCCAAAATAACATTTCATTAAATTTCACAGAAGATGGAAGGCCTGCAGAGAATAAAAAGATAGCAAATTTTACAAAATCTCCTAAAGATGCAAAAATTCATAAGGAAATCAGATTTGTTTTAAGCATTATAGGACAAAACTTTAGTGTCTTCAGGGTTACAGCGAGGAAACAGGCCGTTCAGCCCACCAAGATCGCATCAACCAATGATCACCCCCATACCCTAACACTATCCTAAACATCAGGGACAATTTCCCGATTTTGTCATCAAAGCCAATTAACCGACAAACCTGCACGTCATGAGAGTGTTGGTGGCAACCCCAACTCTGTCCACAGGATCGAACCTGGGTCTCTGGCGCTTTAAGGCAGCAACTCTACCGCTGTGCCACTGTTCCGTCTTCTGTCCCTCATTTTTAAGGAGCTTTTAATTTAATCTATTATTTCAGCTAGAGGCATCAGAAATGAAAACTTCGCATCTAATGAAACATCTGCTGCTGTTTTATTGAGCTGAACACCAGTTTCTCTCATTGGGTGGGGTATGGGGGAAAGTGCAGTATGCGCCATTTGAAACGTGCTGTTAAAAACTAAGCTCCATCAATATTTCAGAATAATTTCAAAAGCTATTTCTAAATATGCTCAATTTTGATTTCTTAATTTTACACTTGGTAAGGTTTAATGTTTTAAACTCACAAATGATCTCCCATAAGATGTTGAGCCCAATATGATCAGAATAGGATACATTGAGTATCATATTAAAATACGCCATCAAGTCATAGAGCAAAACAGCACATAAACAGGCCACTTGAACACCAAGCATGTGCTGACCATAAACCTAGCATTTTCAATAGTCCTACATTAATCCTATTTTATAAGCTCTTCCTTCTCATAATGAATCTCACAATTAATATTAGTTGTGTTTCTAATTCAAAATGGTGCATTATTCTGTAGCCAGAGGGTGGTGAATCTGTAGAATTCATTGCGTTGGACGGCATTGGAGGTCAAGTCATTTGGTATTTTTAAAGTGGAGATTGACAGGTTTGTGATTAGCAAGGCTGTCGAAGGTGATGGGAGAAGACGGAAGAATGGGGTTGAGAGCGAAACATAGATCAGCCTTGATTAAATGGCGGAGTAGACTCGATGGGCCAAATGGCCTAATTCTGCTTCTATGAACTTATAGAACAGTGCAGCACAGGAACAGGTCATTTAGCCCTGTTATATAATCTACCCAAGATTTTGATATGTTACTTGTGTTCATTCTGATTTGCTGGAATTATAAGTGTTACCCCCTTTATAGCGATCCCTGTGATTGCCTGCTCTTCTTTTAATTTGATTTGGTGCATTAATATTGCATATTTTAATTATGTCCTGGAACCTGGATCAGATCTCAGAAAATGCTTAATCTTCCATTATGACCTGGCAAATTGTGCAATGATACTTATTTTCATCAAACGTTGCCTTCCTTGTTGAGTCTGTGGATTTGGGATATTAATTAGTAAGGAGACGTGTGCAGTTTAAGGAAGAGAAAGATGGTCAATATGGTCACATGGCTGGCTGCCATTTTTGGTTTGCTGAAAGTTAAAGACAGGAAGGCAACAGAGTTGTTCCTGGATAACATTGCCCAAAGGGAAAAGGCAGGCGAATGGGTTTGTGAGAGAAAAATAGATCGGCCATTAGCTGCCATTTTAGCTTTGCAAACTGTTCTGTACCAAAGTCCAAAACAATCAAGATGCCCATTTGTTCTATGGCTTCTTAGAAAAATGTAGGTTACAGCACTTGAATGACAACAGTATCAGAATTCCTTGTGATATCCCCAGAGTTGAGTAATCCATGTGTCAAGCATTGAACAAAGCTCATGCTTGTGAACGAACAACTGGATCATGTACCACAAGAATGTTGTGCGCGTTAAATTGTCCCCAGTTTGAATCACTGCCTTCAGAAGGGATTACCAAATGGAAATCGTGATACATTCCCACAGTTTTAACACAGCGGATGTGGAGAGAATGGTTCCTCTTGAGGGAGAATCCAGATCCAGGGGTTATTGTTTGAATTTACAGGGTCACTCTTTTAAAATAATAAAGAGGCACTCTTTTTCTCTCAAGAGTCATAGAGTCATTGCGGCACAGAGCATGGAAACAGGCCCTTCGGCCCAACTTGCCCGCGCCGCCAAATCTTTGTAACTCTTTTCCTTGAAAGTTGTGGAAGCAGAGTTTTTAAATATTTTTACGACAGGATTAAATAGATACTTGGTACCAAGGGCCAGAAAGGTTTCTGAGGGTGAACAGTTGTCATTATTATCACATTAGCTGTCTATTAAATGGTAAAGAGAGCCAAGTGACCTCGTCCACTCCTAATCTGTACGTTCTACAAGTCGTGAGTATGAGTTCTTCACAAAATTTAATTGCAGCTCTTTATAGATACAGTGTCCTGCATTTGTACGTTCCCACAATTTATTTTACATGGACGGCATGGTGGCACAGTGGTGGAGATGCTGTCTCACAACACCAGTAACTCAGCTACGTTCTTCCTATGACTGCATGGGTTTTCTCTGGGTGCTCCGGTTTCTTCCCACACTCCGAAGACGTGCAGGTTTGTAGGTTAATTGGCTTCTGTGATAAATTCTAAAATTGTCCGTAGTGTGTAGGATAGTGCTAGTGTGCAGGGTGATCGCTGGTTAGTGCAGACTCGGTGGGCCGAAGGGCCCGTTTCCATGCTGTATCTCTAAAGTCCAAAGTATATATATTTTAGTAGAATCAAATGAAAAATAGATGTGTTAAGATAAAACTTCCATTTCATCTTTTGCTTCCTCCAATCCATTTAAAAATAATTTAACCCCGTATTCTTTAAAAGGTATAAATTTTCAATGTAACATCAGTCCATTGTAAGGCTTCTCCATATTCACAATGTCAGTCCTTACTCCAAACTCTCGCACCCACCTATCAATTTACTGAATAACCATTCCTCATGTCATACAGCAATGTCAGAAGGATATTCCCTGACTACATTGGAACCAAACTCAAACACAAATGTACACTTGCTTTCCACCAGGGGTCACAGTGCTGGTCATAGTGAGTGAGGGTTTAGTTTAGTTTTGAGATAAAGCATAGAAACAGGACCTTCGGCCCACTGAGTCCAGGCCGACCGTCAATCACCCATTCACACTAGTTCTATGTTATCCCACTTTCCCATCCACTCCCTACACACTCGGGGCAATTTACAGAGGGCCAATTAACCTGCAAACCCGCACGTCTTTGGGATGTGGGCAGAAACCGGAAAGTCACGTGGTCACAGGGAGAATGTGCAAACTCCACACACTGATAACAGCTGAGGTCAGGATTGAATCTGAGCCTTTGGCGCTGTGAGGCAGCAGACTTCTGCCCTGTGTTGATTTTCTCACTCATCTCATCCCAAGCATTACTGATTTTTACAGCTCTGCATCAAGACACTCCTGCATTCAATCATGGCTGATCTATCTTTCCTTCTTAACCCATTCTCCTGCCTCCTCCCCACAACCTTTGATGCCCTCACTAATCAAGAATCTGTCAATCTAGCCTAATGTCTGGTCTAATCTTTTCTCATTGTCCAGACTAAACTGCTGGTGTATTTGGAGATGGAAACACACAGCAGGAAGCTGCAGCCCAAACCTAATTATAAATCTTGCAGCTCGAATGAGAGGCAATAAAAAGAAAATCAGTTTCCTTGCCCTTCACAGATCACTTGCCTGTTCTGGCCACAAGATGTGAATGAGCCTGGAGCTCATCAATCTTTTGTTAGAAGCTGGCAGCTGCAGTATGTATGTTCTCAGTTACATTCACATCAAATCAGGATGGAACTGGCTTCCGTATCTGAGATTTTCATGTGCCCTGACATTTTAAGTAAATTTGCTGCACATTGCCTATTGCAATCCATGTGTTGTTTAATAAATTAAATACCCAGCTAGTGACTTTGTCAATTATGGGCATCACAGTGGCACAGCAGTAGAAGTGCTGCCTCATAGCACCAGAGACCCAAGTTTGATCCTGACTGTGGGTGCTGTCTGTGTGGAGTTTGTACATTCTCCCTGTGACCGCATGAATTTTGTCCGGGTGCTCTGGTTTCTACTGTGCTACTGTGAACCCTCATCCTGGCCCTCAGTTCTTAAGCTTCTGGTTTACAATACGTTGAATGCCACCCATACTTTGCAATTGGCTCTGAGACATTCTGCCTGTACCATTCCTTCTAGCTCTGACTTTTGCTCTTTGTGTCCTTTTTTCATCCTTTAGAATTTAGACAGAGAAACGGCGTGGAAATAGGGAAATAGGGCATTTAGCTCACCAAGTCCGAGTTCTCCGAGCTCAGTAAGCAGCCTGTACACGAGCACTATCCTACACCCTAGGGACAATTTACAATTTGCAGAAGCCAATTAACCTCCAAACCTGTACGTGTTTGAAGTGTGGGAGGAAACGGGAGCACCTGGAGAAACCCCATGTAGTCACAGGGACAGCGTACAAACACCGTGTAGACAGAACCTGAGGTCATGATCGAACCCAGTTTGCTGGAGTTGTGAGGCAACAACTCTTCCGCTGCGCCATTGTGCCGCCCTTCTACCACTTGCCAAAAATGGATTGCCTCGTAGATCTTGACACATTAAGGGAAATAGGTGCCCCAAACCATCATTTCTAGACCTCTTAATATTATACTGCTTGATTAATCTCCTAACCTCCTTTGTCCAGAGAAAACAATCCCTGCCCATCCAATCTTTTATTTATGCTAAATGTTTTCAGCCCTGGCAATGTGCTCATAAATCTTTGTATCCTTTCCAGCTCAGCAAATGAGATTGTAGATCTATCGATCTGTTACTTGTGTCTATCGTCTTTGAAATTTAATTTCAACATCTCTTGTGAATACAAAACCAGAATATAAAATGGATTAAAACACAGCACGGTATTCTGTGAGCACAAAGTACCCTGAAGAATGCCACAAAATTGTTGACATAACTTATTGTGGTTGGACTGACCTCTTAAAAGCCTTCTTTATTACCGTTTTCATGGGTTTGTCTATGATAGTCGGTCATAGCAAATGACTTTGATGTAAAGCATGATTTGATTATGAAAAGATGCCAAAGCTTAATTAACTTGGAAAAGGATAAAAAGGCTACTTAAAAGAGCAGACATTGGGACCAACTGAATTCCTGAATGAGACAAATCAGAAGATGCCTTTGTGCAATCAAATTTGTTTTTCCGTTTTGATTGCAAAGCTACTTCAATCTTACAATCATGAATGGTTCTCTTTCTGCATCAATGAAGACATCTGTAGTGTTTATTTAAAATTAATGAATTGACATGGGATGCAGTTGAATGAATATTTTGGCAAGATTCTGAGAAACGTCCCATTTAGGAAGAAGTGAAGCATGCATTCAGTATAATAAAAATGAACTACATTTATATAGTCATAGAATCATGGAGTCATACAGTGTGGAAATAGGTACTTTGACCCAAACTGCCCATGCCGACCAACATACTCCATCTATACTAGTCCCACCTACCTGTGTTTGGCCCATATCCCTCTAAACATATCCTATCCACCTAAATGTTTCTTAAACGTTGCGATAGTACCTGCCTCAAATACCTCCTCTGGCAGCCCATTCCATACACCCATGTGTCTGTGTCTGTAAATAAGTTACCCGTCAGGTTCCTATTAAATCTTGTTCCCTTCACCTCAAACCTAAGTCCTCTGGTTCTCAATTTGCCTATACTGGGCAAAATAATCTGTTCCTCCCATGATCTTGTACACCTCTATAACATCAATCCTCATCCTCCTACGTGCAGAGGAATAAAGTCCTAGTCTGCTCAACCTCTCCCTATAGCCCAGGCCCTCAAGTCCTTACAACATCCTCATAAATCTTGTCTGTACCCTTTCCAGCTTGACATCTTTCCACTAACATATATAGTGCACTTAATTTAGAGAAACATCCCAGCAGGTTTTAAAGGTTTCAAAGGTCTTTTGTTGTCACGTGTACCAATTAAGGGACAGTGATATACGAATTACCGTACAGCCATACTAAAAAAAAGCAACAAGACACACAACTACGTAAAAGTTAACATAAATATCCATCACTGCGGATTCTCCACATTCTTCACAGTGATGGAGGCAATAAAGTCCAAGCTTCTTCCTCTTTATTCTCCCGTGGTCGGGGCGGTTGGGGTGATCGAAGCTCCCGCAGCCAGCGGTCGAAGCCCCTGCGTTGGGGCAATCAAAGCTCTCGCGTCGGGGCGATCGAAGCTCCCGCGTCGGGGCGATTGAAGCCCCCGTGTCGGGCGATCGAAGGTCCCACGTCGGGGCGATTGAAGCCCCCGTGTCGGCCGATCGAAGGTCCCGCGTCGGGGCGATTGAAGCTCCCGCGTCGGGCGATTGAAGCTCCCGCATTGGGGCAATCGACGCTCCCGCGTTAGGGCGATTGAAGCTCCTGCTACTTGGTGCTCCTGAACTTGGTCTCTAACCAGAGACCACGAGCTCCATGATGTTAAAGTCTGCAGGCTCCCGCGGTTGGTGCTCAGAGATCAATCCCTGGCAAAGGGATGGTGAGCTCCATGATGGTAAGTCTGCAGGCTCCCACGGTTGGAGCTCTCGAAGTCGGTCTCCAGCAACGGCCGCCAACTCCTCAATGTTAGGTCACAGTGCGGACGGAGATACGAAACGGAAAGAAAAATCGCATCTCCGTCGAGATACGAGATTAAAAAAAGTTTTCCCCAAGCCCCCCCCCTCCCAGCCCCCACATAAAACAAGCTAAAGAACACTAAAAACATACATTTAACACATACTATTAAAACAACAAAGAAGAAAGGGACAGACAGACTGTTGGCGAGGCAGCCATTGCTGGCGCCACCCGGTGGAATATTGATATTTGAGAAAGATGTGTTGCCCCAAGGAACCATCAGCTGGGAATACTGATTTAACAGTATCAGGTTGCAGTAACTCAGCGGGACAGGCAGCATCTCTAGAGAGTAGGGATGAGTGACGTTTCGGGTCGAGACCCTTCTTCAGACCTGAATCTGAGTCTGAAGAAGGGTCTCGACCCAAAGAGTCACCCATTCCTTCTTTGAGAGATGCTGCCTGCCCCGCTGAGTTACTCCAGCATTTTATGTTGACCTTCAATTTAAACCAGCATCTGCAGTTCTTTCCTGCTCTAAAAGATTAGAGTCACAGGGAGAATGTATAAACTCCGCACAGATGGCACTCATGGATAGGATCGAAACCGGGTCTCTAGCGCTGTAAGGCAGTAACTGTGCCACTGTGCCGCACTGCAAGAGGTGCAATTTCTAATGGAACAGCACAGCCTAAGCTCTGCATTTTTGTGCCAGCATTAATTTTGTGCAAGGGCTCGAAGAAATTATGATTTCAGACTCAAAGCTGCTTCCCACCATGCCATTGTTGGGCAAATCACACTTCATCACAGCGATAAGCTGCTGAGCATGCACACAATCCTGTACATTACAGTCAACATCTTGGAAGCATTTTTCCTTTCTACTAGAATAGTCTGACTCAAATGGATGTAAGTGTCCAGTCACATCATTTCTCAGAAGGATGGGCACAGTAAAGGCAATTACACTCCCATGCATATTCTCCCAGTCCATACACTGTCTGCCAAGGCGCCAGCTCTCTAGGTGCAGGTGCAGGTCTAAAAATAAACCAGCATTTCAAATCATTACAATCACATGGGACTCAGTGCAGCTCATAACTTGTGCTCTGCAAAAAACTCACCAATCTGATTTTAACAGAAGCCATGCATTTTTTAAATTACTGCACTCATACAATGGCTCCTTGGACTGTTTATAGAATATAGAACATAGAACAGTACAGCACAGCACAGGAACAGGCCCTTCAGCCCACGATGTTTGTGCTGAATACAATGCCAACTTAAACTGATCTCATCTGCCTGTATATAATCCATATCCCTCTATTCCCTGCACTTCCAGGTGGCTATATGAAAGCCTATATGAAAATCCATTATCGTATCCGCCTCCACCACCACCCCTGGCAGTGCAGTCCAGCCTCTCACCACTCTCTGTGCAAAAAAACATTCACTGCACATCTCCATTCAATTTTCCCCTACTCACCTTATGCCTTCTCATGTTGGACATTTCCACCCTGGGAATAAGGTTCTGACCGTCTATGCTTCTGACTATCTATGCTTCTCATTATTTTATATAGTTCCTCTCAAGGGCGGCATGGTGGCGCAGCGGTAGAGTTGCTGCCTTACAGCGAATGCAGCGCCAGAGACCTGGGTTCGATCCGGACTACGGGTGCTGTCTTATGGAGTTTGTACGTTCTCCCCGTGACACGCATGGGTTTTCTCCGAGATCTTCGGTTTCCTCCCACGCTCCAAAGACGTACAAGTTTGTAGGTTAATTGGCTTGGTAAATGTAAAAATTGTCCCTAGTGAGTATAGGATAGTGTTAATGTGTGGGCATCGCTGTTGGGCACGGACTCAGTGGGCCGAAAGTGTTTCCGCGCTGTATCTCTAAACTAAACTGAACTAAAGTCTCCCTTCAACCTCGGACGTTCCAGAGAAAGCAATCCATTTCGATCTGATCCCAAATAAGCCGGCTAGGCAGATGCAGAGGGCAGTGGTTCTGGGATGCCGGAACGCATCGCTGAGCCCACTGGAGACGTCGTGGACCCAGTCAGCGAAACGTTGATGAAAGTGGGAGCCCACTTGATAACCCCAATGACGTGTCTGCCCAGCCTTTCTAAAATCGGAGGAGCGTAGGTGAGTGCTTAAGCCTTCCATTATCATTGGGAGCAAGTTAAGAGGTGACACTTTGGATTTTAACATCACATCCTGTGTATTTGAAAACATACAGCTGAAACTCTCTAATCCATGCAGCATTCTGATAAACCTCCTCTCCAAACCTTCCACATCTTCCCTCTAATGGGGCGACCAGAACTGCATGCAATATTTTAAATACAACCTAACCAAAGTCTGACAGAGCTGCATCATCTTATATTCAATGCTCCTAGCAATGAAAGCAAGCATAACATATGCCTTCTTGACCACCCAATCTATTTGTGCTCCCACCATCAGTGTGCTATGAACTTGGACTCCAAAGATCCCTCTGCATATCAATGTTGCTAAGGGTCTTGCCATTAACTGTATATTCTCTTGTTACGTTCAACCTACCAAATGCAACACCTCACATTTATTTATTTGAAAATTAACGAATACTTTTAAATTTACTGCAATCAAACAATGGCTCCCTGGATTCTTTATAGAATATAGAACATAGAACAGTATTGCACACAAACGGGCCTGTAACTGTTGCATATTGTAGAAACAGGAACTGCAGGTGCTGATTTACGGGGGGGGGAAAGATGCAAAGTGCTGGAGTAACTGAGCGGGTTGAGCAGTATCTCTGTAGAACATGGATAGGTGACATTTCGGGTTGAGTTCTTTCTTCTGAAAAATTCTTCTATTCTGAAGAAGTGGCCCGACCCGAAAAGTCACCAACCCATGTTGTCCACAGATGCTGCCTGACCATTTGAATTAATCCAGCATGTTATGTCTTTATTTGCTTGTTGAAGACATTGATTTACAAGAAAGCTATTCATTTAATTGTCAATAGAATAGAAGTAGCAAAGGTTAATTAATTGGTGGCTAACCCGTTGATGGGTGGATGGTCCAGACCTTTGCAGATACTGATGAAATCTTCAATGATTCCAATGTCTTTAAAATTTTAAGCCAAACATAAAGTGCTGGAGGAACTGAATGGGTCAGGCAGCATTTATTATTTAGTTTAGTTTAGAGATACAGCACGGAAACTGGCCCTTTGGCCCACCAAGTCCGTGCCGACCAGCAATCCCCAAACATCTTAACACCATCCACTAGGGCCAATTTACAATTTTTACCAGGCCAATTAACCTGCAAACCTGTACATCTTAGGAGTGTGGGAGGAAACCAGAACTCCCGAAGAAAACCCATGCAGGTCACTGGGAGAATGTACATACTCCATACAGACAGCACCCGTAGTCAGGATTGAAGCTGGGTCTCTGCCGCTGTAAGACAGCCACTCTTCCGCTGTACGACAGCCACTCTTCCGCTGTACCACCATGGAGGGTATGGATAGATTTTTGAGTCTGAAGTGTCCCAACCCAAAACTTCACATGTCCATTCTCTACACAAATGCTGCCCGACCCGTTGATTTCCTCCACCACTTTGTGTTTTGCTCAAGATTTCAGCATCTCCGGTTTCTGGTGTATCTTTTCTTTAATGCACTGAAACTTGGGCACAGAACTTTAACCTAATACTTTAGCATAGTACTGAGAGAGTGATGCACTGTAAGAGATGCCATCTTTTACGATGTTTTGCATTATGCTTGATAATCCCTTGGGTCATGCTCCTAAATCTACTCTGGACCCTCTACAACACCAGCTCATAATTCTCAAGGAGTTTGAAGAAGGTGTCTCGAACCGAAACACCACATATTCCTTTTCTCCAGGGATGCTACCTGACCCGCTGAGTTATTCCAGCAATTTGTGTCTACCTTCAATGTAAACCAGCATCTGAAGTTCCTTCCTGCACATTCCAAAGATTTTCATAGCTTTTGACTATTCTAAAAACCACATCAAGGTGATAGAAAAATATATCTTTCCTACTGTCTTTTCTTCCTTTTGAACATGACAAATTACGCAAAAAGTGACAATTCAATTTTAGCACATTGTCGATAATCATATGTTAATTGGGCCCCAGTGATCGCTTGCAAATATCTGTGCAATGTGCGCTACCAGGAGCAAAAAACAGTCTGCTGGAGGAGTTTAGCGAGTCAGGCATTATTTTTGGAGGCAGATAGTCAACATTTCAAGTCAAAATTCTGTACAGTGTTCTACCATGCCCTAAAGAACAGGAATATTCTAGACTTACTCCTGATCTCAGAGTCTTCACTTCAATGGTTCAATGGTTCTTTTATTATAACTGTACCATGGTACAGTGAAATTATTATTTTTTGCATACGGACCAGTAAGATTATTGCTATACATAATTACAATCCCAGATTAAGTACAGAATGCATAGAAACAGCCCACTGAGTCCATATGCAAGAATCGCCAGGTTCTGGCCGCCATTTTCAGTCCTAGCTGCAGTTGATTATAAAGGCCCTTTGCAACCGTCGCCTCCATCCTGATTGTCTTAGAAACCATCAACTTCTCCTCACCCGGCCACCTTCAGCCTTCAGCCTTTGTGGCCCAAGGGTGCTTCCCTCAGCCAACCTTGAGGGCGTGGGAGGTAAGCCCCCCCACCCTCCCCCCCGGTTCTCCTTTGTCGAGCATCCGCTGCCGTGTCGCCGACTCTCTCCACCCTCCGGCTCCCGGTCTATGGGGATGAGCTAAGAGACGCACCTCGGATGAATAACCCTCGGTCAAGGGTAATAACCCTTGGTCAAGGCCCTCGGTGGGCCATAGGGCCCAATAATACTTGACTCCAGGAAGAAGTATCATTTCCTGGATTTTTTCATCAAATATTTACTTCGAGTTTTACCTTCTAAAATTGGCATCTTTCAAGGCACCAGCATCCTGAAGATTAGTTCGAGCCTGAAAGCTCTGGCATAACCTTCAAGAAATGTAACATGAATGACCAGGAAAACACTGTTCCCATTGTAGGGTATCTAATTAATTGTACTGCTGAAAGATTCACCTAATTTCTGGGAACAGGGAACACGTCAATATCAGCCAATTAATAAGTCAAGTCAAGTCAAGTCAAGTCAATTTTATTTGTATAGCACATTTAAAAACAACCCACGTTGACCAAAGTGCTGTACATCTGACTAGGTACTAATTTTTTTTTTAAATGAAACATACAGTAGCACGCAAACAGTTCACAGCGCCTCCTCAATGAGCCTCAAATGCTAGGGAGTAGAAATAGGTTTTGAGCCGGGACTTAAAGGAGTCGATGGAGGGGGCAGTTCTGATGGGGAGAGGGATGCTGTTCCATGCTGTTAAGACCTCCTTTAAGGCAAAGGAAATGGAAGTTTACATAAGATTGTCCTTGATGTACGGTCAGACCCTATGGCTTGGCAACTTAAATATGTCTTACATACTGGTACGGTGTACTGGCACTTGTAAAGAGTTAAAAAATATATTTTCACATTTTTTTAGGATTTATAATATTACAAAAAGATTAAAAAACAAAATGAATCAATTAAGATGACACAGTGGCGCAGTGGTAGAGTTGCTGCCTGACAGCGCCAGAGACACGGGTTCGATCCTGACTATGGGTGCTGTCTGTAAGGAGTTTGTACGTTCTCCCTGTGACCACGTGGGTTTTCTCCAGGCGCCCTGGTTTCCGCCAACATTCCATTGTTTGGTTCATTAGCTTTCGTAAATAGTAAATTGGCCCGAGTTCTAGTGTATGGGGTGATCACTGGTCAGCGCAAACTCGGTGGGCCATAGGGCCTGTTTCCACACTGCATCGCTAAAGTCTAAAGTCTAATTTAGGAGGTCAAGACTTTAAACAGCTTGTGCAGCTAATGGAACTAAAGCCAGCCATAAACACCAACAACAAAGAATGATATGCATGCCAGCACTCTTCTATCTACAAAAAAAGCATTGAACACAAGTTAAATATTTCTTAAAAGAATAATTACATTTATTATTCCTGCAGACAAACTTGGATTTCCAATTGCAGTTAAATTGAATGTAATTTCTTCCAAAGAACAGTGAGCAATAGCTTCAAAAACTTCACACCTCATTACCAAATCTAATTTTAGAAAACATTTTGGCTCCTTTGGACCTGACAACAATATTCTCTCTCTGTGTCTTTTCAAACCTTGTGCGGGAACTTTAAATATAATGTATGTGATGCTATTAAGGCAATATTCACACAGTGGTAAGCACTGCATTTAAAAGACCAAGGAAAATATGAGAATTTATCATGTAATCTTTTGAAGTAGTGAAGCAATGACCAGTATCAACTCTTGTCAGCAACATATGGCTCTCCTTTCAGAATGAAAGTGGATGTCTGTGATAACAATTATTTGCTGTTCCTTAATACTGTGGATTGTGTATCCAATTAAAAAGATCACAAAGGGAATAGATAGGGTAATTGCACAGTCTTTTACCCAGTATAGGGGAGCAAGAACCTAGGTTTAAGCTGAAATGGGAAAGATATTATAGGAACCTGAGGGCAAACCTTTTTGCACATTCCAGATGGTAGCAGGTATATGGAATGTTCTGCCAGAGGTGGTAATTGACGGAGTACTATAACAACATTTAAAAGGCATTTCAACAGGTATATGGATAGAAAAGGTTAAGAGGGACATGGGCCAAATGCGAGCAGGGAGGGACGAATGTAGATAGGGCATCTTGGTTGACGTGGGCAAGTTGGGCCAATGGGCCTGTTTTTGTGCTGTATGATTCTATGACTGTGCTATTTAGGAAGTGGCACTGAGGTCGAGGAAATTCAGTCCTTGGTTTTATCAAAGATATCACAAGAAGGGAAGTAGAACTCCCAAACAAAATGGTGTATGAGACATTCAATATCCAACTTTGAGCATTGATGTGAGGCAGCAGCTCCACCAGCTCACCAGTGGTTTCTCTACATGTTTGTGCCCAAGTCTCTCGGGTGTGACTTGAATCCTTATGCTTATAATCAGTATGGGGGGGGGGGGGAGGGAGCTAGGGAAGGCTAGCTATAGCCACAACTAACACAAAAGAAGGATGATACAAATTTTGAAATATTTGACCGAAGATAGAAACCAAATGCGGAAGCAACTCAGCGAGTCAGACAGCGTCTCTGGAGAAAAGCAATAGGTGACATTTCAGGTCGAGAGCCCTCTTCAGACTGAGAGTTATGGGAGAGAGAAACGAGAGGTATGAAAAGCTACAGAACAAATCAAACCTGACACCAAATCAAAGATGACCAAGGAGCCCAAAATGATCCATTGTTGGCTGTGGAGGAGATGATAATGAAGAGATAAGAGGTGTTAAACTAGCAAAATTACTAGGGTGAGGGAAGGACGGAGTGAGATGAAATGCAAGGGTTACTTGAAATTAGAGAAATCAATATTCATACCGTTGGGCTCTGAGCTGCTCAAGTGAAATATGAGGTAAATATATGAGACTCATTTGTGCCCAGCGCTCAAAGAGTTAATGAGAATTTTAAATCAAGATTAAAAATAGCGATGCAAAATACTGTCACAGAAACAATGTTGTTAACAAATTGCTTATGAAGGCCAGGGAATTGATTTGAAAAACAGGGATTATAAAAGAGCCACAGCAGACACATGAACCAAATCCAGGAAAGCAGCTGAACAAGCAGGTTGCCATGGTAACAGTGGAAAGGAGAGCAGAATAGAATTAATGGTGGGAAATGTTAGTGCGACACAGAGTGAGGTGGTGTGGAAAGCATTAAATATCCTTGCTATCAATTACTTTAATTTTCCAGAAACTGTGATGTTCAGATATCTTTTTATTTGCAATCCATAATGATATCAAATCACAATATTTTTATTGTATAATCTCTATTCTTCATTGAATGATGTTAGACAAAGGAAAAGACATGATTGATTTTCTTTTAAATTGTTTTTGAGAAAGGATAAATGCATAAAATCTTGTACCCAGAGTAGGGTAATCAAGAACCTGAGGACATACATTTAAAGTGAGGGGGGAAAGACAATAGGAACCTGAGGGGTAACATTTTTACACAAAGATGAGGGTGTATGGAACGAGCTGCTGGAGGAGGCAGGTGAGACAGGTATTATCACAACATATAAGTAACATTTGGACAAGTACATGGATGGGATAGGTTTAGGGGGATATGGGCCAAATACAGGCAGGTGGAACTAGTGTAGATGGGACATATAGGTTGGCAGGGGCAATTTGCGCCAAATTGCCTGTTTGCCTGCTGTATACCTCCATGACTCTATGCGATGTGGATGAGCAATGCAGATTCATTGCCCATCACTAGTAACCTTCATTTAAGAGACTTTTGGATAGGCACATGGATATGCAGCAAATGGATGGAAGATGGATTATGTGCGGCTGATAAGAGTTGGTCTTATTAGAGTTGGAAGTAAAGCAAATGCATGGTTGGTTGAAATGGGTATTTCTTAATATACCTCAAACATTTTCATATTAATACTTGATGGATTAAATTATCTGTTAGATAATTGTGTTCAGCATTCATGTAAAGATAGTTTTCAGGCTTATTCCTCATCTTTACTAAATGTTTTGGAAGCAAATATTTCAGAAAAACACTGTTGATGTAAAGAACATATGAAAGTTTTAGTTATGTAGAGTAAAAGGGACTACGAAAATAACCGCACTATATCCAATTGCCTTATGTTTGTATTATTAGTTCATAAGTTCATAAATTGCAGGAGCAGAATTAGACCATTTCGTCCATCGTCTACTCTGCCATTCAATCATGGCTGATTTATCTTTTTATTTATTTATTATTTACCTAATTTTCCTCCCCATAACCCCGGACGCCCTTACTAATCAAGAATCTACCAATTTCCACCTTAAAATATTTCATTGACATGGCCTCCATGACCTTCTGTGGCAATGAATTCCACAGATTCACCACCCTCTGATTAAAGAAATTCCTCCACATCTCCTTTCTAAAGGTACGTCCTTTTATTCCAAGGTTATGAATTGATGCATGTGGGCATCAGTAGCTCACAGTATTTATTGCCCATCCATAATTAGCCCTAAATCACAAGGCTTTCTAAATCATTTCAAGGACATTTAATGGTCAACTATTTTGTTGTGCGTCTCAGCTCACATGTTGATAAGAATCAATTAAGATGGCAGAATTCATAATTCAAGCAGATTATGTTTTTATGACAAATATGTTTAGTTTAATGGTTACAATTACTGATACCAACTTTCCATTCGTGATTTGCTGTAGAATCAATAGACAATAGACAATAGGTGCAGGAGTAGGCCATTCGGCCCATCGAGCCAGCACTGCCATTCAATGTGATCATGGCTGATCATTCTCAATCAGCACCCCGTTCCTGCCTTCTCCCCATACCCCCTGACTCCGCAATCCTTAAGAGCTCTATCTAGCTCTCTCTTGAATGCATTCAGAGAATTGGCCTCCACTGCCTTCTGAGGCAGAGAATTCCACAGATTCACAACTCTCTGACTGAAAAAGTTTTTCCTCATCTCCGATCTAAATGGCCTTCCCCTCTTTCTTAAACTGTGGCCCCTGGTTCTGGACTCCCCCAACATTGGGAACATGTTTCCTGCCTCTAAAGTGTCCAACCCCTTAATAATCTTATTCGTTTCGATAAGATCCCCTCTCATCCTTCTAAATTCCACTGTATACAAGCCTAGTCGCTCCAGTCTTTCAACATATGACAGTCCCGCCATTCCGGGAATTAACCTAGTAAACCTACGCTGCACGCCCTCAATAGCAAGAATATCCTTCCTCAAATTTCGAGACCAAAACTGCACACAGTACTCCAGGTGCAGTCTCACTAGGGCCCTATACAACTGCAGAAGGACATCTTTGCTCCTATACTCAACTCCTCTTGTTATAAAGGCCAACATTCCATTGGCCTGCTGTACCTGCAAGCTTACTTTCAGTGACTGATGCACTAGGACACCCAGATCTCGTTGTACGTCCCCTTTTCCTAACTTGACACCATTCAGATAATTATCTGTCTTCCTATTCCTACCACCAAAGTGGATAACCTCACACTTATCCACATTAAACTGCATCTGCCATGCATCCGCCCAATCACACAACCTGTCCAAGTTACCCTGCAACCTCATAGCATCTTCCTCACAGTTCACACTGCCACCCAGCTTTGTATCATCTGCAAATTTGCTAATGGTACGTTTAAATCCCTTCATCCAACTCATTGATGTATATTGTAAATAGCTGCCGTCCCAGCACCGAGCCTTGCGGTACCCCACTAGTCACTGCCTGCCATTCTGAAAGGGACCCATTTATCCCCATTCTTTGCTTTCTGTCTGTCAACCAATTTTCTATCCATGTCAGTACCCTACCTCCAATACCATGCGCTCTAATTTTGCCCACCAATCTCCTATGTGGGACCTTGTCGAAGGCTTTCTGAAAGTCGAGGTACATCACATCCACCGGCTCTCCCCTGTCAATTTTCCGAGTTAAATGAAACTGATACAGTACAGAAACAGGCCTTTTGATCGAACAATTCTGTTCATAAAACACTCTAACCTACTCTGACTCATTTTATAACTTGAATGGTCACGAGAAACATTTCTATTCTCTCCACGTTGAATGCAAACAGTTCACTTACCTTGTTCGACATCCCAAGTCTCCTAATTGCCTCGATTTCAAACCGACTTTAATATAAATATATATATAGTGCAACAGTCAATCAATATTTTTATGACTTATCAGGTTATTCCAATTACTTAACTTGCTTTTTTGTAACTCTAAATTTTCGCAAACAAATGTGTTTGTGTCTGTGGAAGGTGGGCTGTAAAAAAAACAGAATATTTAAATCATTCATACTCAAAGAAAAACAAAATTAGTTTTACAGTGCAATTGGAATCGGTTCAAATGGAACAAACCGGGCTAGAATAGAAAATCAAATGTTCCTGCAATATCCAGATTACTTTTCTGTTCAATTAAATTAACTGGCAAGGTCAGGGCAATGTGCCATCAAGCCCTGATTGAATTGAAAGAGCAGGGACTTGATGATTATTTAGGACAGGCGTAGCATGTCTATTTAGTCCAATATAATTATTGACAGAATTCACGATTCAAGATTCAATTTAATTGTCACATGTACTAATCAATGTACAGTGAAATTTGAATTACCATATAAGAATATGTTAGAATATAAATAGGCTCATAATTGTGTACCAAATGACACACTGCACAGCGCACAAAATACTTTGTGATGATAATACTGGCCTTTATCAAGTTGCAAATGAAATAATTAGCTTCTCTCCAAATTCAACAGTCTTATATTGATAGATGTGACCATTCTTATTGCCCACATTTTCCATGTTAATTTTTGCCTGTTGCCCTAGTTCACAGTCTACTATCTAACTCTAAAAACTCTCCTGTCTAACGCACTATCTAACTCTAAAATTTCCTAAAGCCATTCAGATTTCTGCATTCTTCCAGACCTGGCCTCATAGCTTGGGACCACTGTAGATGTGACGTGTTAGTCAGCGTGGACGTTGGAACAATGGGCCTGCTTCCATGCTGTATTACACTATGACTCTGACTAAGTAGTGGAGGAAGCATGCTATAGTTTAGTTTTGACAGATGTAAGGAAGGCCTTTTATGCTGAGGACATTATTTGCTGAAACAGCTTGGCCAGACATTGTGGACTCGCTGAAGAGATTAGTGAGAAGATATCAGGGTTCGTGTTGTTGGAAAATGGGCTGAAATACCAGTTATATCGATAATTAACTTATCATACACATGATGCATGAGAGCTTACGATTGAACAAAGCCATTCAGTCCACCTTGCTGGCTGTTGGCTTCTTGAAATAACTATTCAGTGCTTTTCTTTTCCCTTTTGCACTGCAATTTCACCTTTTTAAATCCAATTCCCCATGTCAAGACAGAAAAAGGCTTTTGGCACATTGGCATTCATCAGTCAGAGTACTGCGTTTAGAATGTGTAGGAAGGAATTACAGATACTGGTTTATACTGAAGATAGACTGGAGTAATTCAGCGGAATGCTGGAGTAATTAAGCAGGTCAGGCAGCTTCTCTGGAGAACATGGATAAGTGGCATTTCAGGCCAGGACCATTCTTTAGACTCTTCTCCAGTCTGAAGAAGGGTCCTGATCCAAAACGTCAGTGTGAAGATAGTTCCTGATCCATAATGTCACCTATCTATGTTCTCCTGAGATGTTGCCTGACCTGATAGGTTATTCCAGCACATTGTGCCTTTTTTTGTAAACCAGCATCTGCAGTTCCCTGTTTCTCCATCTTTCTGTTTCCCCATATCCAATTAACTTCTGCGAGTGATTGTTAAATCTGTTTCCACCACCCTACAAGGTGGTGCTTCCTGGATCATAACAATTTGCCATAGAGAAGGCAATCTATTAATTTTCCTCTTGTTGTTTGTCTTATCACATTGTGCCAACCGATCCTCCTACTTATCTAGTCTGCGGTTCATTTGACTCATGGTTGTATTTCTGAAATTACCTTTAATGAAACTCTGTGATCAGTTGGCCAGAAGAGCGGTTGAAATGGGGTGGAATGAACAGGCTACCTTCCTTCGAGAGCGTACACTGCTTAGCTGGTGTGCAGCCAGGATTTGGATTGATCAAACCCACTCAACAGAGGTAGGCTGATTTGACTCTGCTAGAAAAGTCGCAGAGTGGGTTACCATTTATCATGTACATTATATTTTCATTATTGCTTCAACCTTTCCATTTTTTTTGTTACAGTGCACTTTTCCCCTTTGAATTTGCTATGCTCATTCAAGGTTATTTTGGTCAATTATCATGATCCCATTCTTCAACAGGTGCTATGATTTCTGCATAATTTCGCAAGTTACTTAATTTCGCATTTATCTCCCTGATTTTTTTTATATTTCTCCACACAACGTTTCCCGCTTCCATGTACCTTCCTTCAGCCGGTAGAGATGGGTGGACATTGCCACGGACAGCTCCACGAATGCAGCTACAGATGACGCTAGGTACACACGTACCAGGGACCTTGCGAAGTCAGTACCTATTCCCCCGAGGTGAGACCTTCAGCTGAGACTTGGAGAAGCCCGTCACTAGGGCTCTCCCTCCACTCTGCCTTTACTCAGTTATTACCTTAATTATTGACAAAAAAAATTGTTACTGATATTAACTAATGCTGGCTTTTGCTCTTGGTCTCCTAGCAACTTTCCATGAAGTCTAAGTCCCTAGGGCCTGCTCTGTCAATGTGTTCGATGTGCAAAGCTACTCCTGCTAACCACAGAGCTGTGTGTGGCTGCTGCTACCAACCATTTCTCAGTCTCATTATTTGCAAAGTTTTTTTATTTCTTCCCCCGTTCTCCCAAAGGCACAGATGGTTCAGCCACATGGCAACCTTTCCTTGGGGTTGACTCGGTGCCTGATCTTCATTTAAGAGTCAATGGACTTTTATAAACATCCAGCCCAATTGCTAAATGTTCGTGTTGAATCAGAGATGGTAACCCACACGATGGTCATTAACAACTCCTAGATTCAATCAGGCAGAGTGTGATTGTAACGCACTTACATTCACAGCCTACCACCCTCCTTGCAAGATCTGCTTACTTAATGCAAACTGGTGTCCTAACCTGGGCCTGTTGTGTTCTCTATGGCTCATTGTCTTTCTAGACATTGTGCAGAGCCATCGAGGAACTTTCTTTCCTTTTACTTATAATTGTGTGGGTTTTTCCACCGTATTGTACGTTTGTCCCATGCCTTTCCATTGTCTCGCTGTCAACCTGGAGCTCAACAATATGGTCTTTTTCACGGTTTTGCCTTTAAAACATGTTAACACCAGTTAAGGCCTGCAGAATGGGTGAGTTTTCCAATCTCTTGATAATGTACTGAAATCCTCCCCTTCTGATGAAACTCTCCTGCAGTGAACTGTTTGGCCCATCCACCAAGGATGGCTCATCGCAGTGAGCCCTTGGGGAAATGGAGAGGTTCTTTGTCACTCGATGTTGCCATTCAAAACCGTGACAGAACACCCTCAAGCTTTGCTAACAGATGACTCAGCACATCATCGGGCAAGAAGGTTTTGAGGGGATTAAATTGGTCATCGGTGGTGCTGTAAAACATGCTGACAGTGAAAAAGCATGTTAACTTAGTTTAGTTTAGTTTTAATTTAGTTTGATTCATTATTGTCACATCTACCGAGGTACAGTGAAAGGATTCAGTGTATGTGCCATCCAGTGAGATAAAGGCTATACATGATGACAATCATGTAGTCCACAGCACAGAGAAAAAGGATAAAATGGGACAGCATTCAGAGCAACATATAGCTGCAAATCCCCTTTGGCATGCACCATGGTGTGTCCTCCACGCACACCATCTACATGTATGTGGATGGTGCTCCTAGATGACATACAAGGACATGTCAAATTACAGAGATTGGGTCTCAAGCTTAATCCAACATCCTACTTATTTGATTTACCTCAGTAAGTAGAGGAAAAGGGTTGCAACTGGAGAGGAGGAGAGGTGGGGGGGGGAGAGTTGGGGGAATTTTGTGTTCCCCTTTCATGTTTTCCATTCCAAATATAGTCCACGAAATTTGCATGCTATCCAGTCAAAGAAAAGACAAAACACGATTACAATCAAATCATCCACAACGCCAACTGAATGAGAAAGTGTACAACATTCAGTGCAAGATATAACAAGTCTGATAAAGACCGATTAAAGATAGTTCAAAGGTCTCCAATGAGGTAGATGGGAGGTCAGGACTACTCTCTAGATGATGAGAGAACCAGTCAGTTCCCTGATAATAGCTGGGAGGAAACTGTCCCTGAATTTGGATGTATACGTTTTCAAAATTCTGTACATCCTGCCCGATGGGAGGGGGAGAAGAGGGAGTGTCCAGGGTGAGTGGTCCTTGATTATACTGGCGGTGTTGCTTAAGATGCCTAACTCTCTTTAGCATTTTTTTTTCTTAGATTCAACCATCCTCTTATTACACCACTATATAATTAGAACTAGCAGGGTTAGGTCGCTTTTATTTTGATACTGATAAATATTCTAATTAGCAGGTAGCTCTTCCGATTCATCATGTTAAAATGATGACTGATGAGACTTAATAAGCAATGTGGACAATTCATTCCATGAGTAGCTACAACATTTGTATCCACAGACAGAATATCCGTATTGTTTAGGTGCCTGCAAATTTCTAAAATGTATATATTTGATTTTACTGTTAAAGACCTCTGTGTACTTAACATAATTCTGAAGCACATTCATTCATCTCAGCCACTTAAACCTTTCATTAGAAGTCTTTATTTTACTCACACTTAAAGAGCCACATGACACATTGTAAAATATGCTGACTTGTGAGTACGAAGGTCAAAAATAAAGTTATACCTGGAGACAAAGGGTTGCTGCCGGTTTTTAGGGAGAGTCCAAGACATAGGTGTAAGGTGAGGGGGGGAAGATTTAATAGGAATCCTATGTAACCAGCTTCCAGAGGTAGTTGAGATAGGTATTATCGCAACATTTAAGAAAGATTTAGACAAGTACATGGATCGGACAGATTTAGAGGAATATGGGCCAAACGTGGGCAGGTGGGACGAGTGTAGATGGGACATGTTGGTAGGTGTGGGCAAGTTAGGCTGAAGGGCCTGCATCCATGCAATATTGCTCGATTACTATGAAAAGCATGAGGATAGACATGTATATTTGATCAAATAATTACACAAATCGACACATTAACAATACAGTGAGTTGGACTGGAGTAAGGCATCAATGGATTGAAACATACTTCAGGCAAACCAAGTAATCTCACAACAATGGGATTGGGGTGGGGGCTAGGAAAGGGAGTGCCCTTTATCATTTGGACACCATTTGATTAGGGAATGTACCTTTTACAAAACCGATTGGATGAGATAGGAGATTATGTTTCAGTAGAATCATAATGCATGCATTAGGATTAAGAACATACAATGTGTAATAAATCCATAAAAGAGATCCAACAGAGAGTCACAAGTGTTAAATTATCATATGTACTGATAATGGAACAATGAAATTCTTACTTGCTGCAGCTTAACAGGACCGTAAATGCAATACACACTAATAATACATAATGGTAAAAAAAATGCAACTAATTAATAACGGCAATACTAGGTAACCAAACCAAAATCCTTAATGTAAAACTGCGTAGTCCATGGAAGTTCATAGTTGCTGAGGTTAGTGTTGTATAGTGTTATCAAGAGTTTGATGGTTGTTGGGAAGAAGCTATTCTTGAACCTGTGATCACGATTTTCAGGTTCCTGTACCTGTTACCTAATGATAGGAGGCAGGCATACTAAGGATAGTAGTTGTAGAGATTTCCTTAAGTTCAGGTAACCATTGCATTCCCTCTCTCTCCTTCCCTCCCCCACCTAGTCATCTTGCTAGTTTCATTGTTCATATCCTTTCCTTATCACCTCTTCCACAACCAACAATGGAATATTGTGGGCTCCACCTTTCCCTGATCATTGTTGCTGGCTCTGATATGTTCTGTACCTTTTCATACCTCTAGTTTCCCTCTCCCCGACTCTCAGACTGAAGAAGGGTCTCGAGCCAAAATATCACCTATTCCTTTTCTCCAGAGATGCTGCCTGACCCGTTGAGTCACTCCACCATTTTGTGCCTTTATCTTCTCATTCTGAGGAGAGTGCATGATATTAACTATGAAACAAATTAACATTGACAACCTATATGTGCTGAGTAGAAGATGAGGAGCGACTTAACTAAAGTGCATAAAATTATGTCAGGGCTAAATAGTTTTGATAGGACAAAGGATATTCCCTTTGTGGGAAGATTAGTGACTTGGGGCATTGAGGGAAGATCAGTAATGTTTTCACCCAGAGTGTATTGGGTTCTACAACTCATAGCCTGGAGGAGTAGACACCTTTAAGAAAGGGACACCTTTTTGGGGGCGGCATTTAGAGCTACTGCCAGAGACCCAGGTTTGATCCTGACTACCGGTGCTGTCTCCACGGAGTGTTTATGTTCTCCCTGTGACCATGTGGGTTTTCCCTGGGTGCTCCAATTCTCTCACACACTCCAAAGACATGCAAGTTTGTAGGTTAATTTGCTTCGGTTAAATTGTAAATTGTCCCTAGTGTGAAGGAGAGTGTTTGTGTATGGGGTGATTGCTTGTCAGCATGGACACAATGGGCTGAAGGGCCTGTTTCCACGTTATATCTCCAAGCAAAGTCTAAATATTTGGAGGAGCATACACAAACCTACAAGAATACACACCAAGATCTGGCAAATGAAAATAGGGCCAAATGCTCTTTTGGGACCTACCAAAGGAATGTAGACTGATTGCTTACGGTGCTAGGAATTCCTATAATATGAACATTAAAATCTATCAAACTCAGTCGTTAATCTTACAAGTACAGCCTGCACTTCCGTTTGCTGAGAAAGTTAAGAAAAATGAGATAAATAAAAATAGGCCAATGACTTCAATGATCAGTGTTAAAATCCTTACAATTTGTAACAAATTAAATGGAGAGACTGGTTTAGTTAAGTTCAGTTTAGAGATGCAGAGTGGTAACAGGCCCTTCGGTCCAAAGAGTCCCAGCCAACCAGCGATCTCCGCACACTAACACTATCCTACACACACTGGAACAATTTACAATTTTATAGCAAACCATTTAGCCTACAAACCTATACTCATTTGAGTGTGGGAGAAAAATCGGAGCTCCCGTAGAAAACCCACACGGTCATGAGGAGATCATATTATTCCGACTACGGGTGCTATCTGTACGGAGTATGTACATTCTCCCTGTGACTGTGTGGGTTTTCTATGGGTGATGTGGTTTCCGCCCTGACTCCAACGACACATATAGGTTTGTAGGTTAATTGGCTTTGGTAAATATTGTATTGTCCCCAGTGTGTTTAGGTTAGTGCTAGAGTACGGGGATCGCTGGTCAGTGTGGACCCGATGGGCCAAAGGGCCTGTTTCTGCACAGTATCTCCAAACTAAACTAAAGTAAACACAATGTACAGTTGGGGAAGAAAACTCTCATTCTTTCCTCGTTTTATATGCTGGCCCACATTTCCATCGAACTCAGACAAATGAGCTATTTCATCCTGGCAATTGGTCAGGTCGTTCAGAAAACCTTGGCAGCTCCCAGACTAGTATTCAGTGCACTGAATTTCCCACAGGAGTACAGCAGGGCTACAATAAACAAATCAGGTCAATCATCTATACATTAACTTCTGTAAGAAAACACATCATCAGAAACAACACCATCAGTGCCAAAATACGTTAACTCATTGAGCATTGATGCAGTGCAGAACACAAGCCTGTCTTTAAATATATATATCCAAAAAGGATACTTAATGTAGAATTAATTTTGGAAATGACAAGATGTTGTAGGTCTGGTGAATAGCTATCAACCTCCCAGTCTGACAAAGGGTTTTGACCCAAAACTTCACCTATTCCATTTCTGAAGAGATGCTGTCTGACTCGCTGAGTTCCTGCAGCATTTTGTGTCAATCTGCGGTACAAACCAGCATCTGCAGTTCCTTCCCACACAATAAATCCTTCATTAGTTCATAAATCATAGGAGCAGAATTAGGTCAGTCGGCCCTTCTTCTCACATACTCCTACCTAATTCCAAGGGAATTACTGCATGAATATCTCCAAACATTTTTGGGATGGATAATGGTTTCAGCTGGTTAAATCTTTCACAGCAGAAAGAATTCATAAATGAACTAAAAGTAGCATTGTTGTCAAATTGAAAATAGCCCTCCAGTGATAGGTTGCAGATTACTCAAACAAAACAAATTTCCCTCAGAAAAAAAAAACTTTATAGCAACAATGGCGACACGGTGAAGCAGTGGTAGAATTGTTGCCTTATCGCGCCAGAGACCTGGGTTTGATACTGACTACAGATGCTGTCAGTACGGAGTTTGTACATTCTACCTGTGACTGCATGGGCTTTCTCTGGGTGCTCCGGTTTCCTCCTACAGGTTTGTAGGTTAATTGGCTTCTCTAAATTGTAAATTGTAAATTGTCCCTCGTGTGTAAAATATTGCTAATGTATGAGGTGACCACTGGTTGGCGTAGACTTGGGCTGACAGGCTTATTTCCATGTTTCAATGTCAATGTTTGAAAGGGAAGTAAAAATGGAAAATGTAAAAAATATCTCACTATGTCAGGCAGTATCTAAGAGAAATAGGGTTAGATTTTTAGATCATCGACCTTTCATTCAAACTGAAGAGATGAGAATACAAACTCAGTTTAAATTGCAGAGAAAGAGCTGGGTGGAAAGAACAAGAGAGAATATCTGTGATATGGCAATAAGCAAGATTGTCCAGAATAATTTTTTGGAAGGTCAACTTGAAAGGGATTTTTTCACAGAAAAAATATGATAGATAGGTGGAGGGCTTTCTCACAAGAAAACAAACTAGCTAAAATAATAATTTAAAATTCAAAGTTAATAGAAGTTTTGTTCGACAAGGTTATAAAAGGATATTCACCCAAGAAATCCAAATGGAGTTTAGCTTCGTATGATCTCATTGAACAAACTAGAAAGATTGAAAGGACTGTGCCAGTGTAATAATGTGGTCTTTGTGGATAGGCTCCATTTACAGGACAAGCCAGGACAGGCATAATTGAAAAGAAAGAGAAGAATAGGATTTTATCTATTCTTTTAACATGTGGGGGCTGGACTATTACACTAAGGGAAAAATTCAAGCAGCAATTGATCTACATTAATCGAGGGAATTCATTAATGTTAGTCAATGTTCTTTGTAAATCTGGTACCATGAATCCCCTCTTTGTTTACTGGACGATGTTCTTTCTGAAACTGAGCCAGTAAAATGTTCAGGAGGAATCAATCCATGCTTGAATTGATAGCATTACTAACTGAATCAATTTGATTCCCACTCCAGGGCAAGAGCAACAGAGGATACATTTTTACCTCCAGAAAAGGAAAAAAGTGTTGGAATAACTCAGCATGTCTGGCAGCATCTCGAGAGGACATAGATAGGTGACATTTCAGGCCGGGACCCTTCTTCAGATTGAGTCTGAAGGGTCCCAACCTGAATCGTCGCTTTTCCTGAGATGCTGCCTGTCCCGCTGAGTTATTGCAGCACTTTTTGTCTTTATTTGTAAACCAGAATCCACAGTTCCTCGTATCTATATTTTTACCCCATTTGGAGACATGAAGAGAATTTTGCCAGCTGTCTTAGCCAAGTATTACACCCTCTATCACCGCTACACAAAAATAATTATCTGGCTAACCATCTCATTGCTCTTTGTGGGACATTGTTATGTGCAAAATGGCTGCTCCATTTACCTCTGTTACAACAGTGACTGTAATTCAATGTTCGCTTTGCAATGCTTGTGAAAAGAAACGTGATGAGGTACTTTGTAAGTGGAAGTTCTTTCTTTTTCTTTCCTTAGCCTGGGATCGACGGTGAAATGTAGAACTTCAATTATTGTTCTGGTGGAAACCAACACAAGCAGCAGGGACCTTCTGCTCTAAGCTTTAAATGCATGTTTGACAGTCTATCTGTTTTCTAACCCAATGGGGGAAAATAGAACGTGCAAATATTCTCATTCTAGCAAATGTCTAGGTTCATGGATGGTGTCGAAAAGCACAAGTACAAAAGAATAAAGGAATGTTTTGCCATGATACATGAAATTGGTCGGCCGTTCCCCCTCGATGAATTAAACAAAGACCGTTGATTGTTTACACTTAGCTTCCTCTATTCATGTTCTTGGAGATGACCCCACCCAATCCGTCCCCAACCCACTTGTTGCTTGGGTATTCACAAGACATTTCTTCAAAGACATTAGTATGCATCGGTGACTTGCATATCTCAGTTGCATGTTATTCCAGATTATGCTATTAATGTTTTTTTTAGCTCAAACACTTTGATGGATTGCATCATTTGGTGACCCTCCAACACAACGATGCTGTGAAATGTTCTCAACCAATTCCACTGAAATGTCTCAATGTATCATCATTCATTATGTGAGAGCACTTTAGAGTGGCAGCCAATATATCCCAAATGACATCAGCATTCCTACATCTCCAAGCTATGAAAAATTCATGTTTTTAGAACTATATTTTGCCATGACCTTGTCATTATTTTATGGAGTTTTTTAGTGTTTGCCTTCCATTGATCATATATTTCTGCCCTTCACTTAAACTCTGAGGGACTCATTGCCCCCAATTGCTTTGTGAATCATAAATGTTCTTGTGAAGATTTTTTCTGCTCTCCCTGATGAAATCCAATCTTGCCCAACAGAACAGGGCAAATGTTTGATTGGATTTGTTCCACAAATGCATTTGCACTTAGATCACCCAAATGGACTTAAACCATTCATAAAATATCAGAAAGGATACATCACTGTAGTATGGATTCCATTAAACGGACCAGAGTGTATCCTCAATAATGCACTTTTAATGTCACTACCCCAGAGCCCAGTGTGAGAGGAGGGCAAAAATGGAAAAATATATAAAAGTTATCAGATGTCTCATTGCTTATGTGTCATAATTCACAGTATCTGAGTAAGTGCTTATGTGTTGGTATTTTGAATCAGATATGTAAAAAATAACCATTGAAATTCCTCATTAACATCCAGCTTAAGTCCCTCAAGTTGACAAGCTAAGATGAAGAATTCAAAAAAAACATTAAGTCCTGGAGTAACTCAACAGGAAAATGTGAACAGGTGATATTTAGAGATGGAACCCTTCCCGAAATGTCACCTATCCATGTTCTCCAGAGATGCTGGCTAACCCGTTGAGTTACTCCAGTACTTTGTGTCTTTCTCTTTGGAAACCAGCATCTGCAGTTTCTTGGGTCTGCGTTCCAATATCCACAGCTATTCACCCAGAAGCTCCAAACTTGCCTCGAACTCTTTTCTAACCTCATCCGTTAACTCCAAAAGTTAATTTGCAGTCCTGACACCGTTCACTCAGCACTTAATTGAATTTAATGATATTTTAGTGTCACATGTACTTAGGTACAGTGAAATACTTTGTTTTGCATACAACCTGGTCAAATCATATAACAGACCTCATCGAGGCAGTGCACCGGACTTGCGATGTTTTGGTACCAACAACTTTACAAAAGTTCACTGAACAGTCCAACCTACCGCCTGCCACTGCACATAGTAGCAGGCCTCCCCCCCCTGCTTGTTTCCCCCATCGTTCTCGGTGCACTGCCCCCACTACCCCCGTCTTTCTCGGCGGCTCCCCCCTAATGTTCCCTAAAATTGTTCCTCGGTTTCTAGCAGTGCTTACTGCCCTCATTCTCTATGCACTAACAGAGACAGAGACATTGGCCTTCCTCCAGAATCCTGCCACCAAATTCCCCAAATTATCCTCTTGGTTCACTATTAAGAATATTGTCAAAATTCGAAACCAACCACAACAGCATGCTTCCTCCAGGACTTAGTCTTCGAGTCATACAGCGTGAAAACAGGACCTTCGGCCCAACTTACCCATGCTGAGAAACATGCCCCATCTACACTAGTCCCATCTGCTTGCACTTGGCCCATATCCCTCTAAACCTATCCTATCCATGTATCTGAACATTCTAAACTTCTAACCTCTAAACATTAGCACTGTCCTCTGGATCAGAGCAGATAAACGTAATGGCCTATTTTTCTCATGTTCATAAGTGATAGAAGTAGAATTAAGCCATTCGGTCCATCAAGTCTACTCCGTCATTCAATCACGGCTGATCGATGTTTCCCTCTCAACCGAATTTTCCTGCCTTCTCCGCATAACCCCCGACATGTGTACCAATCAAGAATATGTGAATCTCCGCCTTAAAAATATCCATTGACCTGGCTTCCACAGCCTTCTGTGGCAATTAATCCCACAGATTTCAGAATAATCAGAATCAGAATAAATTTATTGGCTAAGTATGTATACCTACAAAGAATTTGACTTGATGCTTTGCTCGCACATGGTAAAAACCCGATATAGAGCAGACAATTACAAATCCCACCCTCTAAAGAAATGTCTCCTCATCTCCCTTCTGAATGTACGTCCTTTTATTCTGAGGCTTTGGCCTCTGGCCCTACATTCTCTCATGACATAACTCCAGACTTCGAGACTCTTCCGTGTTGCAAATATTCAATGAAATTTTCCAAGATTAATATCTCTGGTTATGACTGATTATTCTGTCCGCTATCTTCTGCTGTCTATTTGATGTTTGTTTCAGTTTTAAGATTTTACATGGATGGAAATAACCATTGTTTTATCGTTGTTGCTGTGATTGTGTCATGTGCGTCTCAATTATCGAGTGAATCAAGCGCACTTCTAGGTGTAGAGTCATTGCACATGGGAGATCTTAACTTGACATATCTTTTGTGATCTTCCTTACAGACCCTCTCACGCCAGGGGCACGTATCAGTAATTCAAGCGTGGAGTTCAGTGCGTTCCCTGTTGGCAGCCACCACGGTCCTTGGGCTGCAAACCAGACACGGTAACAACTACACTTGAATTCCTGATATGTGCTACCACGCGTGCCTGGAGCAAAAGATTTATTGCACTAACCCAATGCACAATGCATTAAAATAATTCTGCCTGTATATCAGTGTGATCGCTTAACTGACATTGCTATCCGATTATGCATTAATCCATTTGAAGTAACAAGGTTAATGCTTTTATTAAAATAGTGCAATTATTAAATGTTAATACAGGTTTAAGGCCAAATAAATCTTAAATATTTTGAAATTAAATATTTTGAAATTATTAATTGCTATGAAGAGCCTTATCCTTCCTCCAGGGTGCAACTAGTATCCAGTTGGGAAATGTATTGTCCAGTGTACAGTTGAATAGCTGGGGCAAGAATGACTCCAGATCCAATCCCTTGTCAGTTCTGAGTCACTTTCAGTAGCAAGAGAGATGCTCCCCTCATTGACAAGGATTTATAGAGTGAAAACCATCTCAGGTTTCCATCCATGGTAATTTTCACGTGGCCAATATGCTTACATAATTGCTGTGGATGAAAATGATTTTTTATTAACATATTCACAGTCAAAACCTCTCAACGTTCACTATCTATATCCACATTAGAGTCATTGAGTCACGCAGCATGAAAACAGGCCCTTCAGCCAAATTCGCCCATCCTGACCAAAGTAACCCCATCTAAGTCCATGTTTGGTCCATATTTCTCAAAGCCTGTTCTATCCACTGTCCGGGTGGAACAGTGACACAGTGGTAAAGTTGCTGCCTTACAATGCCAGAGACCTTGGTTCGATTCTGACTACAGGTGCTATCTGTACTGAGTTTGTATGTTCTCCCTGTGACCACATGGGTTATTTTCCTGTTTCCTCCCACACACCAAAGACCTATTAGTTTGGAGGTTAATTGGCTTCTGTAAATTGTAAATTGTCCCTAGTGTGTGAGATACTGCTAGTATATGGGGCAATTGCTGGTTGGCGTAGATTCGGTCGGTTGTAAGGCCTGTTTCCACCCACCCATTGCTACCTCCCATTCTCCATTGTTCTGGTTAACAGAATCTCTACTGCTATCTTAATTAACAGCAGCAACTCAGCTTTAGAAAGGGATCAGATCTGGATCAAAGCCTTGTCAGATGCATTGTTGCCTTAAACGTTTGTTTCCTGTACTGTTGAAGACCACACCACAGATGAAGAATGTTTCCTCCAAATTCTGGTCAAGAAGAACTAACCAGGAAATCCTTATGTATAACTTTCTTTATTCCTGTGTGTGTCTAATTTCTGACAAACGGTGGCTTTTAATGAATAGCTATCATGCTTTGAATAATAATCTTGCAGCGGTGCACAGTGCTACACCATGTTTCTGTTGAGTCAAAGCTTTTGCAAAATCTGAAGTTTAACAGGGCAAAAGAAATTACACTTTGTTAAACAGATGTGATAGTCTGGGAGAGAGTAATGGTTCATTGAACTGAGCAGGTTAATATTCAGGAAAGCTACCCTTGAGCCACTTCAAAAACAATGAAATGATGAAAATAATTTGTTACCAATCCATGTTTGGTTGGTATGAATATTGATTTCCCAAACTTCAAGTTGCCTTGTATTCCCAATCTCTCCATCCCTCCCCCACCCGAGTCGTCCTACTAATTCACTGTCGTCTTGCTTAGTTTCAATGTTTGTATCTACTCATTATCACCTTCTCCACAGCCAACAATGGACCATTGTGGGCTCCACCTTTCATTGATCATCTGGCTGGCTTTGATTTGTTCTTTGCATATCATTCATTCATTTGTTCTTTGTATCTTTTCATATCTCTAATTTCCTCTCAGTCTGAGAAAGGGTCTCAACTTCCAAGTGTCACCTATTTCTTTTGTCTAGAAATGCTGCGTGACCCATTGAGTTACTTGTGTCTATCTTCAGTGTAAACCAGCATCTGCAGTTCCTTGCTACATCCTTATTATACCTAAATTGGTTTTACAATTAAAATGAATACAATCAATTTTTATTGAAAGCTTTGACAAATCAGTACAGAATATTGGTTGTGTTGCACTGTACACAGTTGGTGCAGGTAACGCTTTCAGACTGCTGTACAAAAAACAATACATTACAGATCATCTTTAAAACCGTGCATCTTCTTGGCATTATGAATGAAGTTCTGTGTGATAAGTATGGATGCATGTACGGATTGTGCTTCACTGACTCTCTGTGGGAATTTGTTCCAACTACTTAAAATTTGAAGAACAGGAATCATCAGCAATATGCCATTAATTTACAGTTCAAAGCTATTCTTTCAAGTTGTCCCCCCAAGATGTGCACTTGTATGTACATGAAGTCTTAGAACCCTTTAGAATACCAGCTCACATATGGCGAAAATCTATCTCTCAGTCAACTTCCACTAAAGCGATACTATCTATGATTATGCCTTTGTTGATTGTGGGATCTTCCCATGCAGAACCTTGGCTGTTGCCTTCCACAAGTTGTAACCATGAATCTGCTCCCAAAGCTTTTCTGAGGTGGTACACACTCAGGCCTTTCCTTCACACATTTTATCAGGAGAGTAAATTCACACCTCAAATCACATTCGGTGAAAAGATAAAGAGATGACCAGTGTAGCTTGAGCTATTCATGATTATGTAATATTATGGAAGCAGGTCTTTTTCTCCACCACTTTACAGGAGGACATTGATGGCAGTAACATCTCAGCCACAAGGCGCAGACACAGATTGCTTTACTTTAAACTAGAATAGACTAAAGTATCTGATTTTCCAGCAAAATTGCATCTGTTTAGGAAAGAGTGTCGTATAGATGAAAGCACGTGTTGTTCTTCTCAATCCATTGTCGTTCTAACTTCAGACTTGGCAACAGGGAGAAAGTAACAAACTGGAATACTAATGCTAATGGAGCTACAGAGAAATGAGCCTTAGGCTGTTCATACTGACTACACTGAGGATGATAGCACTGGGAACAACAACTAACTTTGTACATAATACCCCCCTCCCCCATTTTAGAGATCGTGGAAGCGTCACCGATTCGGGCACCCGGAGACCAGAGTTGGACACCGAGACTGGCGGTGAAATTCACCGCTCACCGCCAAGCAGCCGACTACCTACACAACGTCTACATTCCAGGGACCACAACCACGCTCTCCGGCAAATCAACGACTGAGCGGGAAGGGAAGAAATCCTTCATTACCTTTGGGAAGAAGAAAAAGAGTGGTAAATAAAGCGAAGAGGAACGGGAGGAATGGGAGTAAAATTTCAATAATAGTGGGAGTCATAAAATGAGGCTGCATGACAGAAGCACGTCTTTCTACAAAAATAAAATACTAAATGTCACTTAAAAAAAATTCAGCTGCACTAAATATTAGTTTGAAAGGGAATGTCTTTTAAAAAAATGATTTTCAACGATAATGACCAAATTCCTTGGACTCCTCAGATTGAATATGTATTACAAAGTAGAGATGGCATCTCAAGTTAAACAATTGCTCAGTTATATAAGATTGTCTAGGCTGCATGAAGATATTAAGCGTTGGGTTTACCCTGTGCTAACTCAGAATTAAAGACAGCCCGATCCAGAGTTTGAAATGCTAATTCTCGGTATCACTGTCACACGGAACCTGATGCTTTTCTCCCAACATCCTGTCCCCCTATCCCTTACCCTCCCCTCGCACTTTGTCCCTTTCTTCCAATATCCCTTCCTCACTCCTCACCTTATCTGACACCCTATTCTCTCTATTTCTTCTCTTGCCATCTGCCTATCAACCCCGCACTGACCAGTATCCACTCATTACTTGCCAGGCTTTGTCCTGCCTCCACCTCATTTTCTGCTTCCTCTCCCCTGCTACAATCAGTCTGAAGTAGGATTCTGACCCAAAATATCATCTATCCATGCGCTGCAGAGATACTGCCTGACCCGTTCAGTTACTCCAGGACTTTGTGTTTTCTTTTTGTCAGTGATTTTGCTTTATTTTCATGGGCACCCAGGAAGAAAAACATTTGATACTAAGACAATGATATTGATTTTTGTCAGTCTCAGGCACTGAATTGGTCAAGGGCTCCTTCCAGGCATGGGGTACAAAGGGCCTTATCTTCATTGCTCACATAATAAGCTTCCCAAATTAATTTCTGTTGCAGTGATTAATAAAGGAAATTCTTTCACGGTCACTTTCTGGAGATAAGGGGAAAAGGAAACACAAAGAATCCATTCAGATACTTGGATGACAAACAGCAATCAGAGAACAGATGGAAGTAGATTCCCCTGGGCTGTCGGATAAGCCATATTAACAGATCCACCAACACACACCATCTTACTCCATCTTAAATGAATTTTCACTAGTCAAGAGGGAAATATTCCATAAGACCATAGGAGCAGAATTAGGCCATTCGGCTTATCGTGTCTGTGCCACCATCCAATCATGGCAGATCTATTATTCCCTCTCAACCCCATTCTCCTACCTTCTCACCCTACCCTTTAACACCCTTGCCAATCAAGAACTTATCAATCTACATTTTAAAAATATCCATTGACCTGGGCTCCACAACTGTCAGAGGCAATTAATTTCAAAGATTCGCCACCTTCTGGCAAAAGAAATTCCTTCTTATCTCCATTCTAAAGGAAGGTCCTTTAGTTCTGAGGCTGTGCCCTCTGGTCCTAAACTATCTAGACTCCCGAGAAGTCTCCCAATACTCCATCTTACATCACTGAAAAATTGTGCCTGTCCTGGAGAAAGAATTTATCAAAATGTAATCCCCAATTATGGAGGGATATGATGGAAACATTTAAAAAGAACATTCCCTTCTTCAAACAGCTGTTACACAAATGTGAGCAGCCGCTGTTTCAAGTTCATTCAAACATTCATTGTCTTGTGTCTCCATTTATCTAGTCCAAATTGTCATGCAGCCTTAACATAGAACAAGGAACACGCTAGAGTCCATTTCCTCATTGTGCATGTGTGTCATATTGAGAGTTATCACAGGCATTGCATTTTGTGTAAAATATTCACTGTTTAACACCCTATATTTAGCTTTAGGATGGGTGTGGTAATCAGAAAAGAGGAAAAATAAGCAAATGAGGAAATAGTTGATGCTAATTTTCTACAATTAGTTTCGCCCGGTGTCTTTTAGGACTGGCAGATGAACATGGACAAAATAAGAACCCTTATACTGTCCGTCTCACTTTTGGAAGCTGATATTATGGTGTTAGTGGTGAAGAGTGTGGGTATTCTCAAGGTGATAGTGTATGTGCCCTGTATAGAGCTGTGACAGAGCCATAACGCCGCAAGCTTTCAGAGGGAAATGATGGACAGTGAAGAAGGCGGAAGGAAAAGTATAAAATACCAAAAAAAAAAGATTTATATATAGGGCTATGGTTGCCACCTTACCAAGGAGCCAAATCGGACAAGGAGAATCGGATCTGTTCGAGCGTGTAGTGGGATCCTGGCTTGAGTTCTCAGGTACATTTCGCTGAAACTTAAAATGAATTCCTCACGAGGCCGGGACAAAAGTAAGGACAAAACATTTATTATCTGGACTGTAGTTTACAAATTTCTGGATTGACTCTTTCGAATTGTTTTAGATTTTGTCCGAACACTGTAAAATGAATGATCATCTCCTTCTACACACCCCCAGTTTTTATTTCCATGCAGTCACCGGAAGTAAAATTTGAGAAGGATGCATAATAGGTGACTGACTCACCAACATCAGTTTAACGCTAATAATGGAACTAGTGGTGTGCTGCCTGCCTTTACTGTCAGTTGATCTCAGCATGGACAGTAAACAGAGTTGTAAAGAATCTCATTACATTGGTGAAGGACAATCATCCAGCCTCCAGTCTGCAATCTAGGAACCATTACTGGGAAGCATATTGGAAGAGTAGTCATGGGAAAGGCTATTCATATTTGAAGAGCAGTCATGGGAAAGGTACAGATTCTGGTGTAAGGCCAATGCACCTGAAAACCTGACTCTGTTCCTCTCTCCTCAGATGCTGCCTGACCCTCTCAGTATTAGTTGGCATTACAGATATCCAACATCTGGAGTTCTATTGCTTTTCAAGGTATGGAAGGCTTGTCTATGCCCAGAAACCTATGCAGTCAGAGTCAGTGCCTTCAGGAGTAAAGAAAGGGTTACAAAAATTGTGAGAAGGGAAAGAAAATGGGTTGTCCAGTTTAATTCCCAGATAGGTGGCAACCATGATTTGGGCTGAAGTATGTGGTTCAGAGACTTGGAATATTTAGAACTAAGTCTTGTCATTTAACTTTTCTTTTACACTAGCGATAACTCTATAACATATTTTCTCTTATGACTGGAGCAATCAGCCATAGCTTTGAGAATAAAGCCTTGGCAACCAGTAAGTAGTCTATAGATGTTATAATATTTAGGCATGCTGAATGTGTCCTGTAATTAACAAATATGAATATATCCATATATTAGTATCTGTCCTATTTCTTAGGAGAAAAAAAAGACTGAATTAGATCTGGAGACATTGTGAATCTCTGTAGTTTCTTCGATGTTTTTTGCTAAAACTCGTTTTATTACAATTATACTGTGTGATGTTGTAGACTTCTTATAACACTGCTTTCTATGTACAATATTCTTACATGAGTCAAACATGAAAGTGGTAGATCCTTTCTTATGATGTTCATATTCAACCTTTGAGATTTGCTTGCAATTTCTGACATCAGTATAATAGCCAGTTTAACACCGAGTAAGTATATTGTGCCCTGTATTTTCCTTCTGAACTAAATTGCTGTAATTCTCATGATACAGTCTTGGTTTTCTTTAATTGCATTGGATTATATTAGTAATGTTTTGCTCTACATTCAGTCTTTCCAATAAAATTATTCATTTTAATCCACCCAAATTGGCTGTGTTGTGGTTTTTAGAGGGTATTCTTCAATAGAAATGTATTTATGTTACCATATTGAGACATACAGTACAAGGAGAATGAGGGCAGGGAAAGACTGTACCTTATGCTTAAACTTGATTTCCCTACTCTGATTAAAAGCGTCTGAGCACTCACTCTTTCAATGTATTCTGCCCATTCACCCCTTCTGGTTATTCACTCTACCTACACGGGTAATATCAGAAGGCATAGAAGAGGACATATGATTGCTCCTTACAAACCAGCAGTTTGACTTGATCAGCAATATTGATTTCTCTATTTTCAGTAGCATTTGCATTCTCTCTCTCTGTGTCCCTCTGCCACCCTAGTGGTCCTGCTAGTGTCATTGCTTGTATCCCTTCATGATCACTTTTTCCACACCAACAATGGACTTTTGTGGGATCCACCATTCTTGAGACATCGGTGCCAGCTGCAATTTGTTCCTACCTTTCCCCCTCCACCATCAAGCTCTGTGCCGAACGACTGGCACCAGTCTATACAGACATTTTCAACCAGTCCCTGCAAACCTCCACTGTCCCTGCCTGCTTTAAAGTATCCACTATTGTTCCTGTACCCAAAAAGACAAGGATTACTGGTCTTAATGACTACAGGCCTACCGCACTGACCTCTGTAATCATGAAGACCCTTGAAAGACTCGTGCTGGCCCACCTGAAAAATATCACAAACCCCCTGCCATTTGCATACTGGGCCAATAGATCAGTGGATGATGCAGTCAACCTAGGCCTGCACTTCATCCTCCAGTACCTAGACCGCCAGGGGACCTATGCAAGGATTTTGTTTGTGGATATTAGCTCTGCATCAACAACACCACAGTCACATCTGTGGAGTCATTTAAGTTCCTTGGAACCATCATCTCCAGCAACCTTAAATGGGAGGCCACCATCGACTCCACAGTCAAAAAGACCCAACAGAGGATGTACTTCCTGCGGCAGCTGAGTAAACACAATCTGCCACAGGCAATGATGGTCCAGTTTTATACTGCCATCATAGTCTGTCCTCACCTTCTCCATCTTGGTCTGGTTTGGCACAGCCACCAATCATGACATCCAGAGGCTGCAGCGCATCGTTCGATTAGCCAAGAAGGTTGTAGGCTGCAACCTTCCCCCCATCGATGAACTGTACACTGCAAGGGGGTGTACAGGAAGCGAGCGGGTAAGATTATCTCGGTCCCCTCTCACCCTGGCCACAAACTCTTTGAAGCACTTCCCTCTGGAAGGCGACTCCGAACTGTCAAAGCCCCCACAGCCAGACATACAAAACAGATTTTTTCCACGTGCAGTAGTTCTACTCAACAAACAAAAGTCTGTAGCCTCCTTTTGCTCTGGTATTTTATTTAATTCTTCACGTGTTTAAATTATAATGTTTTATTCTTAATTGTTTACTGTATATCGTATTGTTACTTGCGAGCAAAGCACCAGGCAAATTCCTTGTATGTATACATACTTGGCTAATAAACATTATTCAATTGAATTCAATTCAATTCATTTGTCTAGTTTCCCTCTCCCCTGACTCTCACTCTAAAGAAGGATCTCGACCTGAAATGTCACCTAGTCCTTTTCTCCAGAGATGCTGCCTGACCCGTTGACTTACGACAGCATTTTGTGATTATCCTTCCCTGTCTCTTTATAACCTCTTCACAATTTACGTTACCACTGATCCTGAGCAAGTATGCCTTTTGTTCCTTCATTTGTCCAATGTTGGGGGAGTCCAGAACAAGGGGCCACAGTTTAAGAATAAGGGGTAGGCCATTTAGAACTGAGATGAGGAAAAACTTTTTCAGCCAGAGAGTTGTGAATCTGTGGAATTCTCTGCCTCAGAAGGCAGTGGAGGCCAATTCTCTGAATGCATTCAAGAGAGAGCTGGATAGAGCTCTTAAGGATAGCGGAGTCAGGGGGTATGGGGAGAAGGCAGGAATGGGGTACTGATTGAGAATGATCAGCCATGATCACATTGAATGGCGGTGCTGGCTCGAAGGGTCGAATTGCCTCCTTCTATTGTCTATTGTCTATTGTTCATCCGAGCCAACTATATAAATTGTAAAATATCAGGACTCTGTCACCCATCCCTGATGTAACACATTTAGTGCCCACTTTAGATTAGTTTAGTTTAGAGATACAGCATGGAAACAGGCCCTTTGCTCAAAGAGTCCACGCTGCCCAGCAATCCCCGCTCATTAACACCATCCTACACACAAGGGACAATTTACAATTTTTATCAAAGCCAATTAACTGACAAAACTGTACTCCTTTGGATTGTGGGGGGAAACTGGAGTACCTGGGGAAAACCCACGCAGCCACGGGGAAAAGTCCATACAGACGCTAACCATAGTCAGGATCAAACCTGGATCTCTGGTGCTGTAAGGCAGCAACTTTACCACTGCACCACTGTGCCTTCTCTTTATTTCCCATGAGCCAGCCAATTTTCCATCTGTATAGCCATTCATTCCATTATTCTGAATAGATCGATGGCATTGAAGAAAACTCTCAGGTGGCAGACCTTGTACTTGTGAAAAATTAGCCTGTGCAGAATGTAATAATTTTATATTTTTACATCCATTTAGCCAGGTTTATGAGGACAATCTGAATGTGATGTTTTCACACAGCCACATCTGACGTAAAAGCATGAGTTTTGCTGTGAGTTTACTATAGTTTTTTTGGGAGATAAAACATGACTCATAAAGAACACGGTAGGTGATTCAGTGATCTAATCCCGTACATCTAATAAAGCTGTTGTAGAAGATTGGTTCCGATCCAGATTAACCTTATCAGCATTTGAATGTCACATATGCACAGTCTTTTACCCCTGGTAGGGGAATCAAGAACCAGAGGACATGGGTTTAAGGTGAGAGAGGTAAGATTTAATAGAAATCTGAGGGGCAACATTTTCACTCAGCGGGTTGTATGTATATGGAACGGGCTGCCAGAGGAGGTAGTTGAGGCAAGTTCTACATAAGCATTTAAAAGGCACTTGGACAGGTACATGGATTGGAAAGTTTAGAGGGATATGGGCCAAATTCAGGCAAATGGGATTAACTCGTCATCAACGAATTTGACCGATGGGCCTATTTTCATGCTATATGCCTCTCTGACACTGCCCTCTAGTCTTTCATCCTCAGACTTTAGAGATACAGACCTTTAGAGAAACAGGCCTTTCAGGCCACCAAATCCGCGCAGACCAGCAAATACCCCGTACAATAGCACTGCCCTACAAACCAGGGACAATTTACAATTTGCAGAAACCAATTAACCTGCAATATGTACGTCTTTGGATTGAAGGAGGAAATCGAAGCACCCGGAGAAAACCTACGTGGTCACAGGGAGAACATACAAACACTGTACAGATAGCACCCATAGTCAGGATCGATCCTGGGTCTCTGGTGCTGTGAGGCAGAGGCACCATCAGTCTTGGGGCCACACTGAGTTAAGTAATGCCTGGATGATTAATAGTTTGACTATGACTTTGTATCAGGGGTTATGGGGAGAATGTAGGAGAACGGGTTTGAGAGGGAAAGATAGATCATCCGTGATTGAAAGGTGAAGAAAACCTGATGGGCTGAATGGCCTACTTCTGCTCCTAGAACTAATGAACATGATATTTCCATCCTTGGAAAAAAAGGTTCTGGCTGTCTATCCTATCTATTGCTCTCATAATTTAATAAACCTCTATCAGGAAGTCCACCTTTGAAAATCATTGAAAATCATGACCCTCACGATCACGTCATTACAGTGAACCATTCTCTCTGGAAGGACCATTAACATCAACCACCAAGAGCAGATTGTTTGAAATGTTTTTCATTAGATCATCAGTTACCCTTCTCCAGAGTTAAAGCTAATTCATCGGGAACATTTTAAAAAACACACACCAAATGACTAATATAAATAGAATGTCAAACATCATCACACCGGTTCAATCTTCCACAGTTTCGAACCCATTCATTTAATTCTCTGAATGGGTGGGAAATGCATGAAGGCAAAGACAGATTAGAAACGGTTAACTAATTCAAGGACTTAGAAATTTCCTATTGGATCTGCAATCTCGCTCTCACCCATCAGCCCGTTCATCATAAATATAGGCTGCGGAAAAACCGTAGCCTAGCAACAGGGTCATTCAGGCAAGAATTGGCTCATCGTGGGTTTGCTTAAGCTCATCTTTTAAAGAGGCTGCGATATTTATTTTTGAAAATAGAAAATGCTCCAAATGAAACTATATTTTTTTGTTTTGAATGTATATATTTCTATTTGCAAACCTGCAGTTTTGATATTATATGTCTGCTGCTATCATAATCACATGGGAGTTAGCTACAGAGACAGATGCAGCGTTAAGCTGGTTCCCCAAAGACAAGCAGCCCATCAACTTAAAAGAAAAATCAGGTCATACTGGAGGGAAGGACTTGATTTACTGCTGCAGACTCCCACTCTGAAAAAGGGTTCCGACCCGAAACGTCACATATTCCTTTACTCCAGAGATGCTTCCTGACTTACTCATCATTTTGTGTCCATCCCACCCATTAGCTCAGATACTGACTATCGAAAAAAAATTGAACAAGGGGTTGTCCATTCTGTACAATGTTTCTAATCAGAGAAACAAAATAAGACCGTGACATTATCCTTCTAGATTCAATGCAAGAGATCATTACAGACAATAATAGTGGCAAATCTGTGGAATTGATTGCCACAAAAGGCTGTGGAGGATGTCAATAGATATTTTTAAGGCGGATATTGACAGATTCTTGATTAGTATGGGTGTCAGGGGTTATGGGGAGAAGGCAGGAGAATGGGGTTCAGACGGAAAGACAGATCAGCCATGATTGAATGGACTGATTAGTCTAATTCTGCTCCTATAACTTATGAACCTATGGATTTATAAGAGAAGAAATAGGCACACTGAGCCTCTTGAGGGCCAGTGATCCAGAAAGTAATTTCTATGTCAATAAAATTGTAAGATAAATATATTCACCATTTTGTAAAGGTCATATTCCTGCTGCTGTCATTATGGATCTCCTTTCCTGCTGAACTCCATCACTGAGAGCAGTGCTACAGGGTTATATGTCCCTATTTTAAAGCGATACAGATAAGACTTCATCCAGCAAGCTTTTAATTATCTATCTGGCATTTGAACACAGAAGATTCATGGAAGTGGAACTTTCACATTGGGGAGCGAGTGTGAAATCTGAAATGAACAAGGAGATGATCTATATCTACAGAAAAAAAAATCAGTTCTGCACAACCTTTCCTGAATTTAGGAAATCCAAAACTCTGCAGCAAGATGAGAACTCCCCTGAAGTTATGTTGAGATAGAGTTTAGAGATACAGCGTGGAAACAGGCCTTTCAACCCACTGATCCCGCCCCGACCAAAAATCTCCCCGTACATTAGTTCTATCCTGCACTTTAGAGGCAATTTACAGGAGCCAATTTATCTACAAACGTGGAGAAAAAGGATTGGTGACCTGTCAGGTTGGGACCCTTCTGGTCCCAACCCCAAACGTCACCCACTCTTTTTCTCCAGAGATGCTGCCTGAACCGTTGAGTTACTCCAGCGCTTTGTGCCTATCTTTGGTATAAAGCAGCATCTGTAGCTCTTTGTTTCTACCTCAAACCTGCATGTCTGTGGAGTGTGCGAGTAAACACGAGCACCCAGAGAAAACCCAAACTGTCACAGGGAGAACATGCAAACTCCTTACAGACAGCACCCTCAGTCAGGATCGAACCCGGGACTCTGGGGCTGTAAGGCAGCAACTCTACTGCTATGCTGTACTGATGTTCTATATTTATAGATTTTTTTTTCTCTGCAGAATCTTTCCTGAATTCAGGAAATCCAGATGCACTCTGCAGTGAAATGAAAACCCCATGAAATTTGCTTGAAATACATGGAACTGCAAATACTGGAATCTTGAACAAAAAATAAAAGTGCTGGAGAAACTCAGCGGGTCAGGCAGCATCTGTGGAGGGAAAATGGGCAGATGATGGTTCAAGTCTTGACTCTTGATTCTTGGATAAGGGATTCAGGGCAGTGTCGGGGAATGTTACAGAGGTGGAAGATGGTAGTTTTATGATTTCCAGACTACAATCACTCACTGAGTTTTTTGTGTCTATCTTGATTTACTGATTATTTTTCGCTCCCTTAAGGGATTCCAAAATGTTGCTGTAAACATTAAAGGGTTAACAGCTCTCTTGCGTTTCCTTCCTCCAGTCATAATTTCAGAGCATCATGGACCATCGCGGATGTCACATATTGACCTGCTTCCGCATTGATTGTACTTGTCTGGACTGCCTGGGAATATTGGAAACGACAGGCTGCGCATTGCACATCAGCTTAAAGGCTTCTCTGAGCTGAACTCATTAAAGATTCAGCACTGCAGCAAATAAGGAGAACGGGTGAAGACGCAATGAGGAGATTGCAGTAAAACTGAGGGGAGAAAAGAGGCATCCCATTGGACCACAGTCGAGATTATTGTAAATCAGTTTAGTGGGAAGAAATTAGATTAATATCGGCTGGTGTTGTTGTGGTTTTCCTGCTGACAGGGTTTATTTTGGCACCCAACTCTCTATTTCACGAGCTTGCTTGCATCTGCAGCGAGGGTGATCCATCATAGTGCACAATACCATGCACTGTATGGAATATAGAGATTCTCTCTTAATGCAAAGTGTACAGGATGCACATAAATCCATAAATTCTAGGAGCAGATTTAGGCTATTTGGCCCATCAAGTCTACTTCACCATTCAATCATGGCTGATCTATCTTTCCCGCTCAACCCCACTTTCTTGCCTTATCCTCATAACCCATGACATCCGTACTAACCAAGAATCTGTCAATCTCCGCCTTAAAAATATCCATTGACGTCCTCCATAACTTTCTGCCGCAATTAATTCCACAGATTCACCCTCTGACTAAAGAAATTCCTCCTCATCTCCTTTTTAAATGTACAACCTTTTATTCGGAGGCTAAGGCCTTTGGTCCTAAACTCTTCCACTATTGGAAACATCCTCTCCACATCCACTGCATCTAGGCCTTTCACTATTTAGTAAGTTTCAATGAAGTTCCTGCTTCCTGAGGTCACCCGTTGCTGGCCTTTTCTTGTCTCGTCTTTCTCGCCCTCTCCCCAACCTCTATCTTTCAGTCTGAAGAAGAGTTCCGACCCAAAACATCACCTATTTCTTTTTTCCAGAGATGCAGGATGACCTGCTGAGTTACTCTAGCATTTTGTGTCCATCTTCAGTATAAACCACCATTTGCAGTTCCTTCTGACTCAATAACTCAGGCTTGTAGAGCTTTGTAAGTCTCTGTGGCTGGCAAAGACCTGACCCCTAGCACTGCTGACTGTCAAGGGGTTTATATGGTGGGGTGTTTTGTTTTGGTTGTGTTTGGGGTGGGGTGGTGAGGGGGTATGTGGGGGTATGTGGGGGGGGGTGTGGGTGGGGGAAATCTTTCTTTTTTTTTTTAGGTCTCTTCCGCGGGGCCTTCCATCGCCCGGTGCGGCTCGGCCGCGGGACTGAACAGCGCCCGGTGCGGCTCGGCCGCGGGGCCTTCCATCACCCGGTGCGGCCGCGGGACATCATTCTGCTTTAGTTAAACATTTTGTTCAAGATGACCGCGCCGTTGTGTTTGGCTGCCTGCCACTGTATGTTTCTTTTTTTTCCTAATCAGATGTGCAGCACTTTGGTCAACGTGGGTTGTTTTTAAATGTGCTATACAAATAAAATTGACTTGACTTGACTTGACTTATATCTTTAAAGTTTTCTCACAATCGTTCCACTCTTTTAAATCTTTATTTCAACAGCAGCATTTCTTACTCAATATGCACTGTGGGTGGCTTGATTGTACTCATTTATAGCATTTTTTTTGTGACTGGATAGCATGCAAACGAAAGGGGCAGCACAGTGGCTTATAGCTCCAGAGAATCAGGTTTGATCCTGACCATGGGTGTATCTGCCCAGAGTCTGTACATTCTCCCTGTAACTGCGTGGGTTTTCTCTGGGTGCTCCGGTTTCCTCTAAAGACGTGCAGGCTTATAGGTTAATTGGCTTCTGTAAGTTGTCCCTAGTGTGTTGTATTGAACTAGTGTATGGGTGATCATTGGTCAGCATGGACTTGGTGGGCAAAAGGGCCTGTTTCTATACTGTATAGTTAATACTTAAAACTAAAGACTGTACCTCGGTACACATGATATTAAATAAACTGAACTAAACTAAAACTAAACAGTCAAAGTCAATTAATAATTAAATAAATCATCGTATTTGAGAGTTGAGAACTATTTTTTGGAAAAAGGCTAAGGTAATCTTCAAATACCTCTGGTATTTATTTCACAAAATGCTGGAGTAACTCAGCAGGTCAGGCAGCATCTCAGGAGAGAAGGAATGGGTGACGTTTCGGGTCAAGAAACGTTACCCATTCCTTCTCCCCTGAGATGCTGCCTGACCTGCTGAGTTGCTCCAGCATTTTGTGAAATAAATACCTTCGATTTGTACTAGCATCTGCAGTTATTTACTTAAATTTCAAATACCTCTGAATAATTACCAACAAAATAAAAGTAAAATAACCAAATATGTAAGAAACTGAAACATTTTTTTGAAAAAAGTGTTAAAATCAATTTGATTTATTTACAAGCCAATTTTTACACAATGGAAATACTTCAGAATATGTTGTGATCCAGCGTCCTCATTTCCAGCACCAATGCCAATACACAGTACAAATTCAGTTTTATTATTCGAAACTGCTCAAAGGAAAAGAAAGCAATTATTCTTTATGGTTTATTTGATAAATGGATTGCCCCCAATGGGACCAGACTGTCCCAGTTCACACTGATGAATTGAGTCAGTTCATCGCAACCCAGGTGTTTATTAGTGGTGAAGTGTTAGCGTTTCCGCTGTTGATCCTTATCCCATAAGCTCGCTGGAATGGTTGCACTTGGTGTGTGAGATGAAATCATGGGAGCAGTATAGTGGAACAACATGTTTTATCTAAATATGAGGAGGTCCATTGAGACAGGGGGATGTGTGTCTGATCCAAACAGGGGTTATCCATTGACTCCACCTACACTTCATGCTGCCTGAGCAAGGCCACCAGCATAATCAAGGACCAGTCTCACCCCAGTCACTTCCTCTTCCCCCCCCCTCTCACATCAGGCACGAGGTATAGTAGTGTGAAAACGTATACCTCCAGATTTAGGAATAGTTTCTTCCCAGCTGTATCAGGTAAATAACCATCCTTTCAACAATGAGAGAATGGTCCTGACCTACCATCTTCCTCATTGGAGACCCTCGGACTCTCTTTAATCTGAGTTTTTCGGAACTTATCTTACACTAAATGTCTATCCTGTATCTGTACACTGTGGACGACTTGATTGTCATCAGCTATAGCCTTTCCGCTGACTGCATAGCATGCACCAAAACGCTTTTCACTGTACCTTGGTATATGTGACAATAAACTAAACTTAACTAAACTATCAAATCAGCCATGAAGAATAATTTGAAGATGCAGGAACTGCAGATGCTGGTTTATACAAAAAAGGACACAAAGTGCTGGAGTAACTCACCGAGTCAGGCAGCACCAATGGAGAACTTATCCAATTGAGAGATGCTGCCTAACCAGCAGAGTTACACCAGAACTTTGTGTCATAAAAAATAATTTATTTCATCACTGACACTTCACCTAACCGTGTTCTCCAGGGAATGCTGCCTGGCCCACTGAGTTATTCCAGCATCTTGTGTCTTTCCTTGGCAAACCAGCATCTGCGGTTCCTTGTTTCTACATTTTGCCCATCTAAACTAGTTGGAGTTGCCCACGTTTGACCAATATCCCTCTATGCCTCTCCTATCTATGTAAACAGTTGATGGAGAAGATATGGGAAAAGGAGGAAAAATGGTTTATTTAGATGGCAATGTCTACATAATGGAAATAATTTTCAGAGTAGATTGCCACCCAGTTCCTTCATTTCCACCAGCAATGCCAACATACAGGACAAATTCAGGTTTACTAATGGAGGGTGATAATTGCATGCATAGTTTCTTTTTCCCAATCTAATGAGTTTAGTGGGGCAGGAGCAGGCAGAAACAATGGGTCTTCTGGGGCAGTCCTGATATGGATTTAGGGGAGGACACAGAAGTGGGCAGTGTAGGGCTGAGGAACGAGAAGGTTGAAAGCTGTGGAGGGGGTGATGAGATCAGAAACAATAGGCCTGGTGTTCATTTGTGGGGTTATGGTCAAAGGGTAGGAATGAGAAGGCACCCAACCCAAAATATCACCTCAAGGGTCAAGAGCATATTATAGTTATATGTCCAGAAATGGAACAATTATATTCTTACTTGCAGCAGCACGACATATATGTGAATATTTAATTCCTTAGAACCCTTAATAAACAACAAAAAAAAGATTGGTCTAAAGAAGTGTCTCACTTATTCCTTTTCTCCAGAGATGCTGTCGTAACCAGTGAATTACTCCAGCATTTTGTGTCGATCTTCAGTGTAAACCAGCATCTACAGTTTCTTCCCACACAAAAAAGTTCAATATGTATTTAAAAAAAACCCAAACAGACCAATAAATAGACAATTGTAGTGCAAAGTCAAATTAATGTCTCTATAGTTCAGAGCCTATTTTGAGGTGTTTAGTAGCCTGGTGGTTGCAGGGGAGAAGCTGTTCGCGAACCTGGACGTTACATTTACAGAGAGCATGACCAGGGTAGTGAAGGTCTCTGATAATACTGGCTGACATTTTGAGGCGGTGACTCTTGTAGATCCCTTCGATGGTGGGGCAGTCAGTACCCGTGAGGGACCGGGCAGTGTTTCTCGTAATCATCTTTGTTCTTGGGTATTCACGTTGCCAAACCAGGCCGTGATGCAACCAATCGAAATGCTCTTCACTGCACATCTGTAGAGGTTCAAGAGAGTATTAATTGAGAAAACCGAATCTCCTCAATCTTCTAAGGAAGTAGAGGTGTTGATGGGCTCTCTTTATGATTGCATCAATGTGCGGGGTGCAAGACCAATTAGATTAGTTTAGTTTATAGATAGAGTGGAAATAGGTCCTTTGGCCTACCGAGTCCGCACCGATCAGCAATCCCGGCACACTAGCACTTTACTACACACTAGGTACAATTTTAACAAGCCGATTAGCCTACAAACCCATATGTCTTTGCAGTGTGGCAGGAAACCTGAGAAAACCCACACAGTCGCAGGAAGAACATACAAACTCCGTACAGACAGCACCCATAGTCAGGATCGAAGCCGGGTTTCCAGCGTTGTAAGGCAGCAACTCTGCCGCTGCACCACAGATCTTCAGAGATATGCACCTATCCATATTCTTCAGAGATACCGCCTGACCCACTGACTTACTCCAGCACTTTGTGTCTTTTTAAGATTGATCATGTTGTTTATGATTGGTTTTATAAATTGCCATGCTTAATTTCTGTGATTTATGCTCCATTTCAAACATGGTTCATTCAGATCTAAAATGGGGCCTATCCTATACACAGCATTGCCTGTGTTGATGCAATTGTTATTCATGCTGCAGCTTTCTTGACAGACAACCTCCCCTAGAGCTGTGGATGGCTGAAATGTCCAGAATATTAAACATCTGCCTGCGATAGCAATAAAACAACCTTATTTACTGAAAGCATCTAATTATTCTTTCATCTTCAAGCTTGTGATGTGCTGTTCTGTATGCAGATATAATCAGTAATCGCTCAGCGGGATTACTGCAAGGATGCATCATCTTGGTTTGACTCATACCCAGACAAGCCAATCTAATTCTCTGCGTGGGTTTAATAAGACAAAGACTCTGTGTAGTGTGAGTCACCACCCAGCCTTATTTTAGAAACCAAAATAAACCAGAAAGAAGTAGCTAGAATAAGGATCAGTCTTGTTCAGTCTTGTTTAGTTTAGTTTAGTTTAGTTTAGTTTAGAGATACAGCATGGAAACAGGCCCTTCAGCCCATCGTGTCCGTGCTGACCAGGGATCCCCATACACTAACACTATCCTTCACATTATACAAGTTATGTCAACTTACAAGTTTTACCAAAGCCAATTAACCTACAAATCTGTACGTCTTTGGAGTATGAGGGGAAACATGGAGAAAACCCACGCGGTCATGGAGGGAATGCACAAACTTTGTACAGACAGCATCCTTAGTTAAGATCGAACCCGGATCTCTGACACTGTAAGGCAGCAACTCTACCGCTGCGCCATCATGTCGCCCTGTATTTTTTATGTATGGTTGCATATTTTAGCAGAGGCTAACCGTGCAGTTGGAGACTTCATCTCTAGAGTCATAGAGCTATAATGCACGGAAACTGGATCTACACCCTCGCTTATCCATGCCAGCCAAGGTTTCTCCCTGAGCTGGCTGCATTTGCCCTATAACCCCTTAAACCTTTCATACGCCTGCACTTGCCCAAATGTCTTTTAAATGTTGTCATTGCACCTGCCTCAACCACATCCTCCATCAGCTCATTTCATATACCCACCAGGCAGCGCAGGAAAAACTTGCTCTTTAGAGACATAGTACTTTTTTACACAGCACTATGTTTACATATCTGTTGTGATGCTGCAAATAAGAATTTCATTGTTCTGTTTCGGGACACATGGCAATAAAACACTCTTGATATTAGACAAAAAACGTTCACAATTTCAGCTTGATGACCCATCAAACCATTGACCCTTAGGTGCTGCCACCTGCTGAGAACCTCCGGAATTTTCCATTTCATTTCAAATTGCCACAATCTGCTGCTTCTGGTGAGAATGTTAACCAGCAAACAAAAGACCCTGGAAAATATCTGGTCTATGTTTTTACCACCTCACAGACCTCTGGACGTACTTACTGAGTCAGCTACATACATATATACTCTGTTATGTGAATGGTGTCTGTATAGCTTTCAACAAGTTATAATTACAACCATAAGCACCCAGCAACATAATTGCTGATGCATTAAGCATCCCAGCTGAAAAGGCAGTTCAGTATAACCATCTGAAGCTGCTGAAAATATCTTGAGGATATGATGTGATCTCTCACCGCTAACCATTGCTGTCTGCTAATTGCACTCAATTACTTCATTCGTACAATTACAAGTTACAATTAGAAGGAAGAGAAGACGTGGAAGTTACGGATTAGTTGAACTAAATGTGGACATAGCATTTTAGTTTTAATTTAGAGATATAGCATGGAAACAGGCACGCTGACCATCGATCACACTAGTTCTACGTTATCCCACTTTCTTATTCACTCCCTACACATTAGAGGCAATTTCCAGAGGGCCCGTTAACCTACTAACCCGCACGTCTTTGGAATGTGGGGAGAAACCGGAGCACCCAGAGGAAACCCACACTCACAGGCAGCGCTTGGATGCTCCACAGGCAGACAGCACCCAAGGTCAGGATCGAACTTGTGTCTCTAGCAGTGTTGCGCCACTGCGCTGCCTCTTCAAAGACCAGTTTATTGTCACATGTACCAATTAAGGTACAGTGAAACCCGAATTACCATACAGCCATACTACAAATAAGGAACAGGACACACAACTACATAAAAGTTAACAAAAACATACCACAGCGGATTCCCCACATTCCTGTGATGGAAGGCAATAAAGTCCAACCTTCTTCCTCTTTATTCTCCTGCGGTCAGGGCAGTCAAACCACCCGGAGTCAATGCCCCGCAGCCGGCGGTCGAAGCTCTCGCGTCGGGGCAGTCGAAGCTCCTGCGTCGGGGTGATCAAAGCTCCTGCGGCTTGGAGCTCCCGAAGTCGGACACTAACCAGGGACCGCGAGCTCCACGATGTTAAGTCCTGCAGACTCCCGCAGTTGGAGCTCCCGAAGTCGGTCTCCAACAAAGGCTACCAACTCCTCGATGTTAGGCCGCAGTGCGGACGGAGATACGATATGGAAAAAAAACGCATATTCGCCGATGTAAGAGATTTAAAAAAAGTTTCCCCCAAGCCCCCACCCCACACATAAAACAAGCTAAAGAACACTTAAAAAATACATGTAACACATACTAAAAAAAACAATAAAGGGACAGACTGACTGTTGGCAAGGCAGCCATTCTCATCATGATTTTATACACTTCTATATGATCACTCCTTAGCCTCCTGCGTTCCAAGGAATAAAGTCTGAGCCTGCTCATTCCCTTCCCATAACTCATGGTCTTGTCAACATCCTCAAATTTTCTCTGCACTCTTTATAAATATTAGCATCACCCATTTACAGTGAAAAGGAGTTTCTTTTTTTTAGATTATTTTAGAGACACAGTGCGGAAACAGGCCCTTCGGCCCACCGAGTCCACTCCAACCAGCGATCCCCGCACACTGTCTTACACACACTATGGACAATTTAATAATTTTACCAAGCCAATTAACTTACAAACCTGTATGTCTTTGGAGTGTGGGAGGAAACCGGAGCACCTGGAGAAAACCCACACAGGTCACGGGGAGAAGGTGTACACTCCATACAGACAGCACCCGTAGTCAGGATCGAACCCGGGTCTCTGGCGCTGTAAGGCAGCAACTCTAGCGCTGCGCTACTATGCCGCCTCTGAGAAACTTCTGACTTTCTGGATGTCTCTGCCCTACAAGGTTGTGAAGGCAGAACCGAATATATTTAAAACCAAGGCAGACCTTGAGCTGGGGAAGGGGTGAGAGTGAGAGTGAGCGATCAGTTGTCAGTGGTGGAATGATGGGTCATTCAAATTGTGTATGGTCACTTTATTACCTTTGAGTAAAGATGAGAGCTTTTAATCTCTAGTGATTTGACAGTAAATAGAGTTTTTGCATTATATTGGAGTTCCTCGTTGTTCCACTGAATAGCCGCCCACATGAGTGGAGTTGTGATTTGTGTGAGTGGTAATGTGCCTTGTCGTGCACTGGAAGGCACAAGCTCTTTGGCTGAAAATGCTCCAAGGCAGTTACAACCTCTAAAATAATTCAGATATTTTCAGGATCAAGCAGCAAACGTTTCCTCTTGACCGACATTCGTGGCTCGCCGGATGCTGGGAATTTTCTAGCTTCCAGGCAGTGAAAATTTCACCTGGATCTGGATGTCGAGTCAGGATCCATCCCAATTTCAGGAAACGGATAGCGTTGGAGATCAGGTCAAGCAATTATTTAATTTAGTTTAGTTAATTATCACATGTACCGAGGTACAGTGAAAAGCTGTTTGTTGCGTGCTAACCAGTGAGTGGAAAGACTATACATAATTACAATTGAACCGCCCACAGTGTACAGATACAGAATAAAAGGAATAACATTTAGTGCAAGATAAAGTCTATTAAAGTCCGATTAAGGATTCAGGCTCTCCAATCAGATAAACGGTAGCTTAGGACCGCTGCCTAGTTGGTGAGAGGACGTTCAGTTCCCTGATGACAGCTGGGAGAAACTGTCCCTGAATCTGGAGGTGTGTATTTTCACACTTCTGTAACTCTTGCCTGACAGGAGAGGGGAGGAGGGAATGTCTGGGGTGAGGTTTGTCCTTGATATTGCTGGTGGCCTTGTCGAGGCAGCGTGAAGTGTGGTTGGACTCAAAGGGGTTGATTTACTTGAGGGTCTGGGCTACGTGCACAACTCTTTGGAATTAATTGCAGTCTTGGTTGGAACTGTTCCTAAACCATGCTGCGATGCATTATGATAAAATGCCTTCTATGGCGCATCTGTAGAGGTTTGTGAGAGTTGTTGGGGACATGCCAAACTTTCTAAGTCTCCCAAGGAAGTAGAGGTGTCGGTATGCTTTCTTGGCCATTGCTCTGATATGGGTGGTCCAGGATAAGTTGCTGGTGATATTTACTCCTAAGGTTGATCAGGTCATTTGATCCAGCCTATCATCAGATCAAACTCCTACATCGTTGTGGGAGTACATTCAACATGCTACCCCACCAATGTCGCTCATCACCACTGCCATGCTTCCTTTTGAAGATGGACAATAAATGTTGCCACTGTCCACAACTCCAACATCTCCCTTAATTAAAAAAATAATTAAACTGTGATATTAAACCCACTTTGGAGAACAAGACCAATTAAAGTGAGTGGTAATGAAAATAAACCAAGTGTTTGCTGTAAAAGTGCAGTGAAAACATGAAAAATATCCCATGAAAATGCTTATTTCTTTGAGGGCGATGTTGGAGAGGAAATATTGTTAATTGAACATTTTAGAATGATTAACCTGACTACAGCAAATAAACGCATCAGAGATTGTTGGGAGAGTGGAGGGTGAAGGCGAAATCTTGCAGGAGAGCGAGAACCATTGGTGTGACAAGTGTGCATACAAGGAACTGCAGATACTCGTTTAAAAAAAAGATACAAAGTGCTGGAGCAACTCAGCGAGTCAAGCAGTAGTATCTCTGGAGATCATGGATAGGTGACGTTTTGGGTCGGGACCCTTCCGACCGATTGTGGAGGTGGAGAAGAAAGCTGGGGTTCAGGAATGGCCAACAAATGAAAGAAGCCAGTCACAAAGACAATGCACCAAGAAAGTGCAGACCAAAATACAAAACAACAATGCAATTTGATAGAATATTTCTTTATTTACAATTCAAATCAGAAATTTGATAAAATTACATTCCAAAGCAAACAAATATTCTATAAAAAAACAAAATCTCTTGAGAAAAAGGAACACTATTTTATATTGCCATTTTCAAAATAATCCTAGCGATCAAAGTCTTACCTCTGGCTTATTTAGCCCTCGCGTGCCTGCATTCGAGTCATTTTAAACAACTTCTTACATCAGATTATACAGTCAAAAGATGTAAATGCACAAGGATTAGTTTTCTTACTGCAAACGTTCTGCAAATTTTGCTTCACGAAACAGACACATGTCGCTCACATTCATTTAAGTTCCAGTTCCATTGACAGTGCTAAGGACAAGTAATGCACATTTAATCCTTGCGATTCCAGTGATGTTGTAACATGCTAAAACAGAAAGAGACTAGCCCTGTGACCGACAAAACACAAAGCATCCTCGTGAAAGTTTCCAGCCAGTAATCATTGACCAGCAACCTAACATGAATACAAATAATAAAAGAAAGTGGACAGTTTATGCTCATTATGAAAAATAAAACAGTGGTTTGACAAATCATTTTATATGTCTATATATATATGTGTACATATAAAAATTGTTCCTGAATAACAACAGTGAATGAATAGCAATCTACAAATGTCATCCCCTGGGCAAACATTAGAAGTATGTTTACTCATGTTATTTAGTTGCTGATGAATTTTCTTTTCAATTGGTTCTAGCTAACAATTAGGCATCTTAACAGGCAATAACAAAATTGATGACATATTTTAACAATATTATGCATTACACTGCAGTGCTGTGATATAGGATGAGTGGAGCTATGACTTCTTGGGCAGTTTGCATTACTGTATCGTCCGATCTTGAATAATATATCATTTACATTGTAATCACCCCAATACTTATACAGCATCTGCAATAAATACTTTTTAGTTCAGGAAGAGACTTGCACCAGGTTGATATGTGCCTAGGGAAAGTGAACGTTATTGTTCAGAGTTCCAACTCCCCCCCTCCCCCGCACCCACCCCAACAATGCTGATGAGTTTCAAGGCCACTTGGTACATTTTTCATAAAACTACTCCCAATTGTTGCACGCCTAAGTTTTAGACCATCAAGGTGCTGTGGAATAACATTAATCTCTTTGAAAACGTAACTAGTGCTCCATAGATCAATTTCCCGAACCATGATTCCAAAATTTGAAAGTAAAATTCGCCACACTGTGAAGATACTGAACCACCCCCCAAAAATCAGGGTAATGGTAATGCCTGTGACATCCCTTCTGGAGGGCATCAAAAACTCATAATCAGCTGACCAGCAACTTCGACTAAATTAGACATGCTCAGGACTGGAACAAGTGCAGAGTTTAAATAAAATGCACTTTTGTGAAATAAATGAATGAATTATGTAAAATAACAATTTGAAGTTGCCAACACTTTCAATCAATTGTAAAAAGAATGCCTCTGCATATCTTTTAAAGGCAAAACCAAAAAATAATTATAGCCACTTTTATCAGTAATGATGAAAAGTTATCTATATTCGCGGCCAAGATGCAATAAGTAAATGTGTAAACCTACGGGATTCATATTTATAAGGAATATACATCCCTGCTCCTTTAAAGAGGAACAATCAGAATGATTACAAAGGTGTCTAAGGTTCCTTCCTGCCACACCCAGCTGTATCACTAATACAAGTTTTGAAACATTCATGCAGATTCATTCTTATTTTGATACCACTCTTTCTTATGATCACCTCCATTTCCTAAAAGCACTTCAGAACATATTAAATTTCAAGGGGAATTTTGGTATTTTGAATAACTTAAATCAACCACTATAATATTTACAGATAAGCTTATAAATTGTTTCAGCAGTACTTTATCGTCACTCAGTGCAGCTTCTTAATGCAACTCTGGTTTATCCTGTGTCTAGTGTGCAGAGAACTTGGGATGAAAAAAAAGTCACCTCAATGTAGATGTTTGCCCTGGTAATTGCTTATTCCTAGATGTGGCAAGGTGGCATGAGTTCTGCCATTGCCAACCAAGCAAACCCCAGCACAGCACATGTGAGAGGAAACCATCGGTATAAAAAGGAAGCAGTTCCTATGTAACCTGCACAAAGACTTATTGCACCCTGAGAAAGCACCATCCCGCCACCCCAACGAATTCCATTGCAAAAGGACCCAGACTCTAAATAACAATAGAAGTCTATGCACAGGCAAATATAAGTTGTACGATTCTTGTTTCCATTTAAAAAAAACATGTGCGTTGGGCATGCTTGTGACAATTATATTGAGCTGCTAGTTGCATAGATAACAACTATCAACTTCCTCCAGACATGGAGATAAAACATGCAGAACAAACAGTACATTCCTTACAGCACCTGATATCCTTGTGCAAACATTTGCTCAAATATTTCTCACAGATATACCATCAAGGAGAGGGTTGTTGTATCAATATACAAGCTAGTCCACAATGAAATTCTAAGCCATGCCACCATATAAGTTAGTACATCAAATGGCTATTGTGACAGAAGTCCAATTTTGGCTTGCAGGTGCTGGTCTGACTTAAACAAGGTCAAATATATTGACATGGAATTAATAAACTAGCTTTGAGTACCATTGGGTGACCAAGTGCAAGGGGCATGATTTGGATAAGGGAAAAGAAAATATATAAATGGAAATTTCTGATTCACCAGGATTCTGTAATCTTCACAAGACATTATCCCAAGTGCTGATCATGCATTACAGTGTAAGACTACCTAACCAAGGATCAATACATTGGGAATCAAGAGGCAACAATGAAGTTGTTTCAGTTTGAAAAACATGATGGTGCAAGCCAATGCCCATCAAGTTGTTCAAAATGGGAAAGAAATTCCACTTGTATTTGTTCGATCTGTGTCTTCATTAGGACTATTATTCAAACCAGTATCTACTTGTGGAATTGTACGAGACAGACAATCAAACGCATTGTCAGACATGAGAGCTTCACAACTTAACTGTGACTGTTGGGTTAAGAAATTTCTTATGGGTCGGAAACTGGCCTTTCCTTTTCCTGGTGCCTTCTGAGATTTGGAATGGAAATCTGCGGAACTTGATTAGTGAATCAAACATTGTTTGAAAGGTACAGATCTCTGATGTGTTTACTACATTGGCCTAATCTGACCCGGTGAAAAATCTGCCTTTAGTTGTTTATTAGTATGAAAGAGAACACATCCACCATTCTTCAGGAATTCTTAAAAAATATTTACAACATTTTTGTCATCCACCGATTTTTATAAAATAGTGCAAACACAGATTGTTGGTAATTGGAGTTTTGTTCACACTGGTGCGTGCGGTGGGTTCTGTGGCCAATATTGGGATGATGACACTGTCAAGAGTTGGAATTAGCCAGTGGAAGTGAGGAGTCAGTGGCTGGTGGCTGCAATACATATCCTCGGCAAAATAGCTAATGTTTTCTAGCAGCCAAATGGCTCAAGTGTGCATGATCCTTAAAATATAGGAAGATTCTCTTAAGTAGTAAGGTTCTTTCTCTTCGGTTTTTTAATTGAACAAAAAAATATCTGGGAATTTATTTTGTTAGCAGGTGGTGGAAGTCTCTTCAAGAGATCCACAATGCTCAATGGATATTTTCAAAGATGTCACATAGAATAAATAAAAACTGGCAGAGCAACGTCTCATGGTAATAAATGCTCCATAGTTTGCCAACACTTACAGTAGTAAACTCCTATGAATCTGAAGACTAAACCATCTATTGAGACAGATGGATCTCAGCAGGGATTAATTCCGAATAGATACACCAGTGCATTATTCCACTCAGGACTCAAAGCCATCGAATGAATTAGCAGCCGCTTATTTCTTAGAACTGTGCAATTTGCATGGGTTAAAGACCAATCTCAATTGGAAAGGATATAAATGAGAACATCCATGGAAAAAAACCCACCCAGTGATAATAATGTCTGTCAAATAATTAAAAATAACATTTAGGTCAGCTTCCTCCAGTTCCAGTTTCCTTTCCCCACTTTCTAACACACAGGATTTATGAAGCAGAATTTTGCTGCATCATTTCCTTACTTGATCAGAAATCGCGCAAAGTGTGAATTTAAGATTTCTGTCCATGGAGGGAGGCATGAGGTGATGGATCTTGAGGCGGAAATAAGGTCTTTGCAGATAGTCTGACAATTGTGGCTTAAAAACAGATGTTGAATTAACATTTACAATTTGTATAAACAATCCTCGTTCTGTATGAAACTTTTCAAACTTGGCAGAATATAAAAGAGGCTATTCAGGCGAAGCATAACAAATCCAGCAATGTAGCATAAATCATACTTATTATTTTAATTTTCCTATGGAGGGAACTAATGGAAGAGTGTGCATTGGAATATAATAGTCCTGCAGAGGCATGGGAATATTAGTACTTTGGATTTCAACACCAAAAAGAAACAAGAAGGATATCTGGAGGAAACTAACGATTGGATTATTAAAGTTAAACTTCATGAAGAGGGTCACTTAAAAAGGTTTTCAAATAACTAGGTGATCATGATTTAACTATTGAGTTACAAGGTAGTATCTCCCCCTTTGGCACTAGGACATTTATTATCCCTCCTTCTTTCAGTAGTGACAATCCCAACTTGTGATCCCGAGTATGGTGAAAACCAGTAGAAACCCAAAACTACAGATGGTGGTTTATACCAAAAACAGACACAAAGTGCTGGAGTAACTCAGCGGACCATGCAGTATCTCTGGAGAAAAAGGCCGGGTGACGTTTTGGTTGGGGCCCTTTTCAGACAGGATAAGTCGAAACGTGACCCAGCCTTTTTCTTCAGAGATGCTGCCTGATCCACTGAGTTACTCAAGTAATTTGTGTCTATCTATGGTGGAAACCATCCCCTTGCTGTGTAACAAGCAGTTCTGTGCAAGGCAAGGAGCAAAAGTGATGCACAATCTTCGATTTCTGAAATGCCTGGCCCACTACGCTAAACTTTTGAGTGAGGGAAAAGATATAAAAGGAAGGGATAATGAAGAGGCAGTAATACTCAAAATAAAAAGATTTTCTAGCTTACTTTTGAAAATTACTTAATTGATTCCTGCTGTGTAACATTTTGACTGTCTTCGATGTTAAAAGCATCTTGGCTGTTGACATAAAAAGACAAATTTGTTTTTTTGTTCTAACGTATATATATATATATATGTGTGTTAACTCATTGATTCGCACTTTGTTGCGTCGTCAGCACTTACATTGTGTAGGACATTCATTGCCACGTGTTCTATGGTACAAGAATCCCCACAAATCAGAGCAAAATACTGTCCAATATTAATAATGATGTGTGTAGCAAGACCTAGCAAGTAACCTTTAAGTGGCCTGAGGTTGATGTGCAAATATATATATTTTTTTAAATCTCAGTAACCAGTCAAGAATATAACCCATCGATGATGAAAATTAATTGATATGCTTACAATGTGAGAGAATAGAAAATAATCACAGGCAACCCGCATATGTAAAGACCACCTCCTCAAGACAAAAATCTGCACTGCAGCATTGTCAAAACCAATACTGGAACGTGTAATTATGCATTGACATTATTCTGCGCTCTTCCCAACATAAAGAAAGAAAAACACGTGCACTCTCAGGCGAGTGCCAATGTTTTCAGATGAGATAAAAGTAATCCAGACAAAGAATTCAACTGTAGCACATTCAGGGTTCAGAGTTTAAACAAGCATACCAAAAATAAAATTGGCTTCTTGGCACTGCATTGTAAATTCCAGATACTTCCTATGGGTTTAATTTGAGCGAGTGAGAATGTCTTCCAGCATCTCGCCTTGTTCCATTGGTACCGCAACGTTTTGGTCTTCTGTCGTTACCTTCGGCTTCTTAGTCACGATCTGACTGATAGGATCATCCCTTGTGAGCTCTTTGGCAAGGACAGATGTCATGGCATTGCCTCTTCGATTGGCTACAGAGGGACAGAAAATAAAGAATGCATTTTTATTTCACTGCAGATTGGCACCCCACAGTTTAAGCAATCAGAGACATGACTCCATGGAGATCTCAAAACTGCAGAACGACACTTGGGATCTGTAACGGGTCGAGGAGGGAAAACAATCAGAACTTAGTGACAGCTCAGACAACCATGAGGTGACAGATGGTCATCAAAAACCTACAAATGAACTTAACAGTGAACAACCCTTTTGATCAATATAAAGTGGGCAATTATCTTCACTGTATGTCTGGTGCCACCATTTGATCTGGAGCACAAGAACACTTAAGGAGTCACACTTGGAACATATAGATGTTTTCTCTCTCCAACCTTTATATGCTTCACAATCAATAGCTACAATTTAATTACTATTGTTTGAGAAATTTAAATGGGGAATATTTAATTTAGTTTAGAGATATAGAATTGAAACAGGCCCTTTGGCCCACCAAGTCGACGCTGACTATTGATCACCCATTCACTAGTTCTATGTTATTCCACTTTTGTATTAACTCCCTTCACATGAGGGGCAATGCAGAGAGGCCAAATAACCTACAATCCCACATGTCCTTGGGATGTGGTAGCACCCGAAGGAAACCCAGTGAGTTCACAAGGAGAACGTGTAAACTCCTCACAGGTAGTACCCAAGGTCAGGATCCAACCTGGGTTTCTAGCGCTGTGAGGTAGCAGCACCACCAGCTCCTAACTTATAACTATTTCTCAGTTAAAATACCTTTATACCTTAGAACAGGCTAATATTATTCACTTCACTGATGAAGCCTGTCATGGTAATGGTTGTCTCCTGTCAACATAAATGGATGTTTCTTGTAATCAAGCTGCTTGGTATCTTGAAACAACATGCAGGCATTTTCAAATTGTTAAGAGTCACTGTCGATAAATCATGCTGGGACGTAGAAAGCGAGGAGGGGAGGTGAAACAATGTAAACTTTAGGTGAGCAAAACCACACATCATGCCATTTTGGGAAAATTCTCACCATCTGTGGCTTCCAGAACAAATATTGGACACAGTTATCATGCTAAGTGCCAAAATTCTAGAGTAAAACAATATCATACAAAGTCAATTGAAAGCATCAGGGCTTTTATGTAACTTTTCATATTTGATCATTACAGTACCTCATATTTACATTGCAGAGGCATTTCAGCCAAAGGGGGCAATGCTGCGTTATTTAACAATCAACCAAGATAAATTCTGGACATCAGTGAGACACAAATATTATAGTAAAATCGTGATGAGCTTTATCAGTGGCGATATTCGCAATTATTCGTGGCTTACTGAGCACAAGACACATACTTGGCAACAATGGGTATATTAAGACCAGACCAGGATTTTAACGTATTAAACCTAGTTCTCAACCTCATTTTTATTTACTGACTTATTACATATACTGATTATGAGATAGTCAAGTATGTAGATGCATGGAAATAACATATCTAATTAAATATTAGGACTGGGAATGTGACAGACAGAGAAGGGTCACTTGCAACTAACTGTAATGTAGTAAAGATAGACACAAAAAGCTGAAGTAAATCAGTGGGTCAGGCAGAATCTCTGAAGAAAAGGAACACGTGACGTTTTGGGTTGGAACCCTGCTTCAGATTCATGTCTGAATTTATGTAGTGATCCTTACTTGTATGGGAGGACAAAAATCAGATTCAATATGTATTTACTCAAGGGATACATTTTCTGATGTCACATCCTTGTCACAATGATCATTTGATAAGATACAGTATAAGAGCAAACGATTTCTCACAATCCTTCCAAACCTATCCCCCTTTATCCAACCGCAATGTGGAGATACATGAAAATGTAAACCAAAAAATGGTTGACACTTAAATTGTTCAATCATCATTTTGGTGCAAGTTTCATTGGATCTTATATTGGAAATAATTATAATAGAATGCCAATCACAGCAAAATGGGTTCCTACACGGCAGACGATGCCGGTAGCCCTGCAGAAGCCGGCAAATCTATCCCATCAAAATCCCAAATGCTCGATCGTATGTACGGGCTGCATGCAAGTCGGGCATTCTTAAGCTGAGGAGAACCTGTGCTTCACTGACTACCTTTTTTACTTTAAGCTAGCCAAGGAACTCAATTTGATATGAGGGCAGTTAACCAGAAACTTAGGCTAAAAAGGAATGTTTTAAGGACTGACTATCTTTCTTACTTTATGCCAGTTGTTAAAACATTTCTTTTTAGCCTTTTCTGGTTAAGTGCCCTACTATAAAATTGTGTACTTTGAGATCAATTGTTGTTTGCTAATTACCTTGTTAAGTGATATGAGGTGTTTTGCTATTTAGTTTCACTAATTAGATTAGAAGATGTTTCAACACACTCAGACATGGGCTAGGTTTGTAAGCTCAAGCATGATACTATTGGTAGATACAAATCTGCCAGTTGACATGGTAAACCACTGTTGACTATTGATCTGTCACTGGTTGTGTTACCTATTCACGCCTACAGGTCTGCCCCTCGTAACAGTATGCCAAACTATTGGGTCTTTCATGATTGCCATTATGATGGTAAACTAATAATGATAGACTAAATCATAGGTCACTGTCACCCTAATGGAGGAAGATCTATATTTTTATGAAGCTTGAAATATATATTTTTTTAAAGCATGAATAATGGAATAATGTTCTTGGTCGTGTATAGCTATAATTAAAACAGGTATCTTAAAAGGAATCGGTAGCTAAATGTAAGTATTGAATTTATTTTAATCTCAAATTCCTGGTATCTTCAAATACATTTAATCTCAAAGCTTTATGGTCGGAATACACTTTTAGCATTCAGGAGTCTGAGCAAGGGATTAGCAAGAACGCATGTCAGAAAAACAAACCAAATTACAGTAAGGCTGGGAAGGATTTATTGAACATCATAAGATCACGACCGCTGAACAGTTCATCTGTCATTTCAAGAGAATCTATATTGAAAATGAAAAGGCAGCCACTGAGAAAAAAACCCATGAGCATGAGCACTGGAGCCGTTAATATAAAAATAATCAACACCTTAAGATCTTAATAATAATGAGGGTGCCTGACAAACTATACCCAGCCCCTTCCGCTTCAGTGTTTATTAACTGGAGATTCAGCCGTAATGTTCAAAGACCCGAGGAGGGTTTAACAGGTGCCAGTCAAGAGGAGTTGGTGGAAACATGTTTCTCAGGATAGACACAAAGTGCTAGAGTAACTCAGGGGTCAGGCAGCATCTCTAGAGAAAAGGTGTAGCTGATGTTTTGGATCACCTGAAGAGCTGGAGGGAAGAAAAGACCAGGACAATCAGGGCCGGCCACAGATGACCTCAGGCAGGGTGGTGCTCAGGTAAGGCCAATTGTTGGCTAGGGAAGCTGTGGATCTCAAGAGGGAAACCTTGTGGCGACTGTGGAACTGGTTAAATGCTGTGTGGAGGAAGTGGGCAATACCCTGCCTGAGGCCCTGGTTTTCTTTGCCTCCAGCTATTGCCCTCCCACCCCCCAACTTTCAGACTGAAGGTTGCCGACCTAAAACGTTACCTATCCTTTTTCTCCGGAGGTGCTGCCTGACCCGCCGAGTTACTCCAGTATTTTGTGCCTACAGTTCTTTGTGTCTACATGTTTTTCAGGACCCTCTATGACTACTTTAATGATTCGTGCTATGAGGTGCACACACGTTCACTTCGGCTGGTTTTGGACCCTCTGTGGACAAACATTACCCTGACACAACCTCGGTTCATGCCAATGCTAACTCTGTAGGTCAGGTATTGAAGAGTTGTTGATGTGTGCAAATTTCAAAATTCTCAAGAGCTTTAGTTTAGTTTATTGTCACGTGTACTGAGGTACAGTGAAAAGCATTTTTGTTGCATGCTATCCTGTCAGCAGAAAGACAATATATGATTATAATCAAGCCGTCCAAAGTGTACAAATACAGGATACAGGGAATAGCACTTCGTGCAAGGTAAAGTCCAGTAAAGTCAGATTAAAGATAATCCAAGGGTCTCCAATAAGGGAGATGGTAGGTCAGGACCACTTTCTAGCTGGTGATAGGATGGTTCAGTTGCCTGCTGACAGCAGGGTAGAAACTGTCCCAGAATCTGGAATCCATTGGGGTAAAAATTACTCACTACACTGTGATGAAACCAACTCACAATAAACATTAGTAGCTGCGACTAGGATTCCCCCTCTGGCTCACAAGCTTTCAGTTATTGTCAGGTGAAGTTGGGCAGACCCTGACAGAAAACCTCTCTGGACGGGCAATATTTTGGAAGGAACCAACCCATTTCAATGCTGCTTCATTTATTCAGAAAGGAAAAACAGCAGGTGTTGGAAAAACTGTAAGTGTTGGTCAGGCAGCATCTGTGTTAAGCTTAGTTTAGAGAAACAGCGTGGAAATAGGCCCTTTGGCCCACCCAAGGCAACCAGTGATCACCCGTACGTTATAATGCTATCCTACACACTAAGGACAATTTACAGAAGCCAACTAACCTACAAACCTGTACGTCTTCGGAACGTGGGAGGAAATGCGGAATGCGGAGCACCCGGAGAAAAACCCCGGGTGGTCACAGGGAAAAGGTACAAACAGACTGCACCCATAGTCAGGATAGAACCCGGGTCTCTGGCGCTGTAAGGCAGCAACTCTACTGCTGCACCACTGTGCCCCATTCCTCTGATATGGGGCCCAAGACAGTTCACAATGAACTTGATAGTAACCTGGCGGAATGGGAGTCATGTATTTCTCATCCTCATCAAATCAATGGGCAGTTTACCACTGAGACAATGTCAGCGTAAATATACATAAATTTACAACTGCAGAAATTTAGCAGCCTAGATGTCAGTTGGTTCTTGGGATGTTAATTTTTTGCCACAAAATATAAAACCTGAAAATCTGTTATTCTTCCAATTTTTTACTCAAACGCTGGCAGGTGGGTTGAGTGTAGATGGGACATGTTGGTCGTTGTGGGCAAGTTGGGTCGAAGAACCTGCTTCCACGCTGTATGACTCTATTTCCTTATAAATGATCAGGCTTTTGAAAACATTAATGGGAAGACTAGGTTATGGGCCTGCAACCTTTCACATATTGGAGAATCCCAGGAGACTTTTCAACCCTTAAACTGATTGGGATAGATAGGAACATTTATGTGGGGTACTTGATCCAAATTGCATTCAGTGCTTACAACCTGAAAATGCTCAGCTCTTCGCAAAATAAGATTGCAGAATGTTAATCTGAGAGGCACTGTGCAAAAGAATATTTCACTCTCAACATTTTCACTTGTGGCCCAAAAGATGTTCCATAAAAAGACATTTCCCAGCATTACTGACAAGGTTAATATTAAACACAGGGATCTGGAACAAACAAGAATTCTCATTTTACTTTTACCAGGTCACTGTCGTCACTGATATCAGAGACAGCACTGAGTCTAAAGGAAACAAAGAGACAATGTTAGCTAAGCGGACAATTTGCAATAGACATAGAAGTAGGATGAATTTCCAGGATACACTGGTTTTGAACAGAAAGGAAAAAGGAGAGAAGAAACCATCAAACCAATCAGTTATCATTATTTGAAAAACTGCATTTGTGAGACCAAATTAGATCTTAGCCAGCCGGCCTCCTCTCAAACATGGCTCACAACAATAACATAATTTAAATGGCTATGCAGGCCGGAAGCCAAAAAATCCATTTGTATTAAATGATACAACATCACACAAACACAATAGGCAAAAGCAAATTTTCAAAGACAAAATGCATCAGCTTCATCGCATGGAATATCTGCAAATTCTGCTTATGAAATCTAATTCTTAGCTTCTATTTCTGCCCCATCTAATTTTTGTATTTCTTATCTTATGGGCAGTACAAGTTCACAGGTGTCAGTTAATCTACTGTAAGCCGGCAAAGCGCTCTTGCGATCCAGATAAGGTGCATTGTCATGATAAAGAAGAGTAGAAGCATTTGCCATATTTACCCGTAGTAGATTTCGAATGCTATCCTTGCTGTCTTTTTCTCCACAGATGCTGCTTGACTCGCTTAGTTTCTCGAGTACTTTGTGCCTATCAATGGTATAAACCAGCATCTGTAGTTGCTTCGTTTAGTTTAGTTTATTGTAATGTGTACCGAGTACAGTGAAACGCTTTTGTTGCATACGATACATGATTACAATCGAGCCATTCAGAGTGTGCAGATACATGATAAAGGGAAAAATGTTTAGTTCATGATAAAATCCAGTAGGATTTTCAATGTGTCAGATTAAAGATTGTCCGAGGGTCTCCAATGAGATAGATATTAGCTCAGGGCCGCTCTCTAGTTGTTGTTAGGATGGTAATGGCTGGGAAGAAACTGTCCCTGAATCTGGAGGTATGCGTTTTCACCTTCTCTACCTCTTGCCTGATGGGAGAGGGGTGAAGAGGGAGTGGCTGGAATGAGGCTCATCCTATGCTGGTGGCTTAGCTGAGTCAGCATGAAGTGTAGATGGAGTTAATGAAAGGGAGGTTGGTTTGTGTGATGGTCTGGGCTGTATCCACAATACTCGACCATTTCTTGCTGTTGTGGATGGAGCTGATCCCAAACCATGTTATTAACAATGCTGCAATTACAAGTTCAACATCTGGAATATAGTTAGATGGGGAATGTGCATTTCACCAGCAGCTGGATAGTATTACATCTTTTTCAATTTAACAGGAACCCAATCTCCTCTTTCAATCATTTTTTAAAACATAAATGGCATCAAACTAGCAACTGACAGTTGAATAATGGATTGGTCAGGAGGGGATGTGGGAGAAGGGTGGAAGCATGCCTACCAATCTTTTTTTACCTGTGTGCTTGTTGGAAGGAAAACAGACCCAAGTCTTTTTCTTCATCAGCTCAAGAATGAAACAATGGGTTACATTGTAGATCAATTTATCGGGGTGCACGGTGGTGCAGCGGTAGAGTGGCTGCCTTACAGCGCCAGAGACCCAGGTTCAATCCTGACTATGGGTACTCTCTGTACGGAGTTTGTACGTTCTTTCTATGACCGCGTAGGTTTTCCTCGGGTGCTCCAGTTTTCTCCCACACTCCAAAGACGTACAGGTTTGTAGGTTAATTGGCTTTATTAAAGATTGTAAACTGTCCCTAGTAGGACTCTGTAGGATAGTGCTAATGTATGGGGATTGCTCCTCAGTGCGGACTTGGAGGGCCAAAGGGCCTGTTTCCGTGCTGTATCTCTATAATTAAAATTAAGTACAACTATTGGGGAGGGGAGATACTTAAGGGGGTTGATGAGACCATGTTGTGGATGATGGAGGCATCACATCGCAGCAGGAGGAGGTCCTATGGGCTCTCACACCAGGTCTGTCATTTAGTAAGAACAACCACTGATCACATGCCTCAAGCTAACTTTCCTGAATGATCATCAAATTCTTTGATTCCTTTGCAGTAAATGGCTGTGCGGTTCATTAAGTGGTTCAGAACAGAAGGGAGAATGGGACAAAGAACAATTTTACTCCACCTTCAACAATTTGAACCCTAAAGTGGGTGGTGGAAGTAAGAATAGAACGATCACCAAAATCCCATCATGCAAGTGCTGTGAAAGCACAATCTTATTTTTCACCCCATCCCAGCAAAATGTAATTTACGAGCACTTTCCTTTGAGAATTCTTTTAAGTGCATTGCCTCGAGGGACATAAAATCAGTGCTGGGTTCTGCAGCAAATTACAGGCTCCACTCCCACTTGTGTGCTGGTGTGCTTTGAACAAAGGCTGTCTTTTTGCAGCTTTGAGAAAACCAGAATCATGCAATCTGATCTTTACATCCACAATAAAAAATGCAATTCAACCTATTTAGCCACCACAAAGCAGTGGGATTATTAGTGGGGAACTGCAAACCTTTTTATACATTACATGTGGTGTTTGCTGTTGTCACGGAAGGACTGATAGAATAAGATCATCAATGGCAACATAAATAGGGATATTGATTTGCCTGATCCCATACTCTGCTATCAACTAATGTAACTCTCATTAGTCAGCACCAATTAAAATCTTGTCAAAACTCCAAATAACATGATAAATTAATCTAAGTTAGCAACAAAGTGCCGGAGTAACTCAGTGGGTCAGGCAGCATCTCCGGAGAAAAAGGATAGGTGACGTTTCCAGTCGGGACCTTTCTTCAGACAGTCTGAACAGTTACCTATCCTTTTTCTCCACAGATGCTGCCTGATCCGCTGAGTTACTCCAGCACTTTGTGTCTATCTTTGGTATAAACCAGCATCTGCAGTTCGTTGTTTCTACATAAAAATTAATCTGGTATTTTGGAATTTAGTTTTTTTAATTTTGACAAATCATTTAAGTGCACATGCCAGCAACTCTAGGCGAATTGCAGAATGTTAGTTGATAGCTTTGCATCCTCCACTTTAACAGAGAATTCTATTATGGAAAACAGAATAAAAATAATGCATTGTGGAAATGATTCTCCATAGGTTGGCTTGTGTTCAGCAGGAGTTTTATTGGCTCAAAGCCACAAAGAGATTTAAATCCCACTCCACTTCAAAATCATCACCATCTTCTCATAGTCCCGCAGGATTGAGGATGACTCTTCCATTGTTGCTCTGGGAACTGCAAAGTCCTCCACAGGTAGGGTAGGAGGTGCTGTGAGGTGCAGTCAACAAATTCACTGCTCTACTGCAAAATCTCCTCAAAGTATGCCCACTTTGAAGCCGTTCTCCTCCTCATTCTGGCGGGTGTTCTGTGAGACCCTCGCTCATTGCTCCCCATTGGCTTCCTGCTGTTCTCCTGATCTTCAACTATATACTGACCCAGACTTATACCTACTCCAAATATAGACACAGTGCTGGAGTAACTCAGCAGGTCAGGCAGCATCTCTGGAGAAAAAGGATTGTTAACGCATCAGGTCCCGACCCGAAAACTCACCCATCCTTTTACTCCTGAGATACTGTCTGACCCACTGAGTTATTCCAGCACTTTGTCTCTACCTTTGGTATAAACCCGCATCTGCAGTTCTTTGTTTCTGCATTCTGACGCGGACTTGCACTTACTCCATCCATCTGCCAATCACCCGTCCTCGCCTGCATCCACCTATCATTTGCCATGCCTTGCCCCACCTCATTGCTTTCTTGCAGCTTTCTGCTCCCACTCCATTAGTCTGAGAAAGACCAGAAATATCATCTGTCCATTCCCTCCTCAGATTCTGACTAACCCTCTAAGTTCGTCAAGCCTTTTGATAGCTGTTTGGGAAAAAATGAAACCACCTGTTTACTGGAATCCGAGGGGACAAAATGAATGCCTGAGAACTTTGGGCACCATGGTGACATTCATGAATCAGATTTTAAAAATATTACTGGAATCTGTGCGCAAGTTGAATTCTATCATTAACGAAAAGCAGTTGGCCCAGTTTTCTTTCAGCTGGAATTAAAAAACAGTTCAAGCTAAACTGGAGGAGGCCAGGGGTACAAGAAACTGCTTATGACCTTGTTTAAAGGGTATTTTGTGGCCTTTTTCAGCCTGTAATGGATGTGAAGACAGAGCACAATTATCTGCCTAATTGCTCTTTGGCTGACTTTCACTTCCAAATTTGATTACTTGTCTGATGCAAGGGCAAAATCACTTTGCAGCAAGATCTTAAGAGTCAATACTGAGTTAATATGGAAGGGACATTTCCAAGCCTTAATAGGTCACGCAAAATCCAGTTTTATCAGCTGAATGTTAGCTTTTAAAATGAAAAGCAGAATTGGGTCAGTACTGCTTCGAAAAATGACCTTTGGTTCCAAGGTCCAAACCATTGACCCTAATCATTGATGCAACACAATGAAAGATCACTGCGCAGTGACAAGCATCAATTTGCTGCTTAACATCACATCTAACTGGTTGAATTTATTGCCAACATCACAGCTTCAGCCCATATGGTTGTCTCTTTTCTTTCTCTATGCACCTTTGAAAATTACTTACTTCAAATCTTCCTGAACATAAATTATTCAATGCAATATGGTTTGTTGTTCACAACCATTGCACTGTAAATCCATTATCCAACAAAAAAAGGGCCCTTAGCTGATCCATCTGCAAACTTTATTTCCTTTTGGTTAACAGATTTAAAGAAAAGGTCAAGTCTGAGGTTCCCCCAGACTGTCTCACTTACGTCAATGCTTTCCTCTGCAGACGGTCTGCAGACTATGAAGAGGCAGGGCAGTGCTTTGTAAATCACACCTATGTGAGCATGCTCTGGCAGCTGATGTGCCGCGGGTGTGGACTGCAGCAATGTTAAGGTCATACAAGACTGCATGGAGAAATAGAGTGCTGCAGCCATTAATGTGACAGGCAGCAGTATGCGGCAGTGCGAGGGAAGGACTGAAAATGACTGAAAGCTCTGCATACTGGTAATTGCAAGCCCTTCGATTTAACCATGGGCATTGTGGTGACATTCATGAATCAGCTATTTTATATGACCAGAATATTGAACTAATTACAGCAAGGGCATAGAAAAATCTGGTAGCTGCTTGCTGAACGACTGAACAAATGCAGACATAGCAGAAGTGATTTGAAAAGCAGATCTGCAACGTGCTGTGAATTGCAAATAAAATTAAAATCGTTTGGGCAAATAGTAGTAGATTTTGCTAAATGTACTAAAATTATTGAAACAAAAAATGTTCTGGATGTACCATTTAACCTATAACCTAGCCTATAACCCTACCCAGCTTGTCATCTTTTATTATTTTTAACTCAACAAAACTACAGATGCTGTAAATCTTTGATAAGACCAGAAATGCTGGAAATATTTAGCAGGCGATACAGCATGGTTTCTTATTTCCAGAATGTTCTCTTTTTATTACCTTGTAGATGGTTGTTATCTTTCCTTTAGAGATATAATGCGGAACAGGCCCTTCGGCCCACCAAGTCTACGCTGACCAGGATCCCCTTACACTAGCACTATCCTACACACTAGGGACACTTTTACAATTTTACCGAAGCCGATTAATCTACAAGCCTGTACGTCTTTGGAATGTGGGAGGAAACTAGAGCACCTGGAGAAAACCCTTGCGGTCGTGGGGAGAACATACAGACAGTGTCCGTAGTCGGGAACGAACCTGGGTCTCTGGTGTTGTAAGGCCCAACTATACCACTGTGCTGCCCTTAAAAAATTAAAATCACTCAAGCATCTAATGCACTACACAGATCGGCAAATATAAAAATGGGATTCATTTAACCAAAATTGTGAATGGTGGGAGGATAGCTTTTTTTAAAAAAGTCACTTGAAATGCATCAGAGGCTTTAGTCCACCAAATTACTAAAAGTAAAGAAAAAATGTGTACACATTGGAAATTTCGAAGGATCATTGTCCAAAAACATTAAGTTGATTGTTTCCTCCACAGATAGCTGTCTGATGTGCTGAGTATATCTAGCACTGAATTTTATTTTATCTCGACATGTTCTAAATATTTGTACGCTGAAGCAACTGAGGCTCCGTAATGCTGCACAGATTTTTACTGCATTTATCTCTTTCTAATTTATGGCATACTGCATATGCATTAGTTATGGAGGAATTGGATTGATTTTGGTCTGATAGTAAGTGAATGAAGACGTTTTTAAAACAGAGTCGATTTGAGAGCATGTACAGTCACAAGTACACTGCAATGCCCTGTGGTGCAATATAAATCAAGGTTTTGTAATGTAGTAATCTGTTCTGTATTGGGCAGCACGGTGACGCAGCAATAGAGTTGCTGCCTCACAGTGCCAGAGACCTAGGTTCGACCCGGGCTATGGGTGCTGTCTGTACGGAGTCTGTACATTCTCCCTATGACCATGTGGGTTTTTCTGGTGCTCCGGTTTCCTCCCACACTCCAAGGAAGTACAAGTTTGTAGGTTAATTGGAAAAATGTCAATTATCTCTAGTGTGTAGGATAGTGTTCATGTACATGGATCGCTGGTCAGTGTGGACTCGATGGACCGAAGGGTCTGTTTCCGCATTGTATCTCTAAACTCTAAAATGTATACAGAGGACACAGGATTAATTACGTTAAGGCACTAACCGTTGGGTACATGACCAACTTCCAATCTGCAGACAGACTCCACAGCTCAGTCATGTGTCTGAATGGGACTGCCTTGCTTGGCCAGTTTGTAACTAATTTTGCTCAATCTATGTGGGAGAGACACAAAGGCACTTGGAGTTGCCCCTGACCGATGAGGAACCTGATAAATGATTGGAACAAGTGGCGTTATTGTTACCCTCCAGACCATTGTTCCCTTAATGGAGCTGCTTGAACAGACTCAAAGACCAAGGCAGGAATTTGCTCTGTAGACTTCTCAAAACTCAGACTAATCTACAGGATCAGATGAGAATGCCATATAGCAAATCTTCCACTATAAATAAAAGGATATCAAAAAAATGTTTCCACTAGTGGGAGAGTTTAGGACCAGAGGGCACAGCCTCAGAATAAAATAACATATCTTTAGAAAGGAGATGAGGAGGAATTTCTTTAGCCAGAGGGTGGTGAATCTGTGGAATTCATTGGCACAGACAGCTGTGGAGACCATATTTGGGGATTTTTAAAGCTGAAATTGATAGGTTCTTAATTAATAAAAGTGTCAAAGGTTACACGATAACGCAGGAGAATGAATGAATGAATAAGTTTATTGGCCAAGTATGTACACATCCAAGGAATGTGCCTTGGTGCTCTGCTCGCAAGTAACAACACGAATATACAGTAAATGATTAAGAATAAAGCATAAAACAATTAAAACATTAGGAATACAACATTACAGTTTAAACATGTGAGTGAAATAAAACAGAGCAAAGAGAGACTACAGACTTTTGGTTATTGAGTGGAGCTACTACTCGCAGAAAAAAAGCTGTTTTTATGTCTGGCTGTGGCTGCTTTGACAGCCCGGAGTCGGCTTCCGGAGGGAAGTGCTTCAAATATTTTGTGGCCAGGGTGAAAGGGGTCAGAGATGATCTTCCCCTCTCGTTGCCTGGCCCTTGCAGTGTACAGTTCGTCAATGAGGGGAAAGGTTGCAGCCAACAACCTTCTCAGCTGATCGAACGATTCGTTGCAGCCTCCGGATGTCGTGCTTGGTGGCTGAGCCAAACCAGATCATGATGGAGAAGGTGAGGGTGGACTTTACGATGGCAGTGTAGAATTGGACCATCATTGCCTGTGGCAGATTGTGTTTCCTCAGCTGCCGCAGGAAGTACATCCTCTGTTGGGCCTTTTTGACTGTGGAGTCAATGGTGGCCCCCCATCTAAGGTCTTTGGAGATGATGGTTCCAAGGAACTTAAATGACTCCACAGATGTAACTGTGGTGTTGTTGATGTTGAGTGGGGGGAGGAGTGGGGGAGCTCTCCTAAAGTCTACATTCAGTTCCACTGCCTTAAGCGCATTGAGCTCCAGGTTGTTGCGATGGCACCAGGATGCCAGCTGTGTCATTTCCTGTCTGTAAGCAGATTCCTCCCCATCCTGGATCAGTCCAATCAGGTTTGTGTCATCCGCAAACTTGAGAAGCTTGACAGAGGAGTCTGTGGAGGTGCAGTCGTTGGTGTAATGAAAGATAGATCAGCCATGATTGAATGGTGGAGTAGATTCTATGGGCCAAATGGCCCGAATCTGCGACTATGACGTGGAAAAATGGCATAATAAATATTCTTTTAAATAGATAAATGTAAACCCTAAGTTAATTTCAATGAAAGATTCCAAAGAAGCTGGCAGATTCAGAGGCACACCAGACAATGAATAGATTCTTTGAAAAATAAGCACAATTGTGAAAAGCACAGTAACGTTCAACAAGCACATTGCTTGTTGATTGTTTTATGTTAAATGAGAGATTCTACATCCACTGTAAAAAGAATAAACAAGGCAATGTCTTTTAAACCAGCGTCTGGAGAGAGCTTCTTGAATCATCTGACACTACAGTTAAAAGGGTCATAGCCTGTCATTGATGATGGAAGAAGCCTGAGGAAATAAATTATGCGCTTTTTGCATAATGGCACTGAAGCAAGTTGCTTAAAAGTAGTATTTGTCCTGCCGTGGAACAGGGTCAGTGTGTAGTAAATAGGTCCAGTCACAATGCTTCATATGCAGAATCATGGCCCTATTATTTCACGTTACTAGAACACCATCAATTGTAAAGTAACTAATTGAGCCTGCACTCATCCACACATATGGCAATCGCGCAGAAAGTCTGATTTGGTAATGGTCACGCAGCTGAATCAGAGACAGAAATCCTTTCATTTTAATCCCAATGTCAGAAGGCAGACAGGCAAATCCATCAGTGTTATTTATTTAACTGTTGCCTGAAAGCCTTTCATTGCCTTGATTTTTGGTACTATTTATAAGCCTTGCTCGTGATCCAGCTGCCTGTCCTGATTTGCAGTCCATGGTAACAACACAATGGTCCATTGAGTAAACCGCCACTCTATGTGCTCTGATCATCCTCTCATTATCATGATTCAGGGAGGATTCTGTTAAAGAAATAATGTGCACAGTGCTGTGCCAACATGAAGAAAGTGTGAATGAATTTTTGTTCCTCGTTCAGCTGATTAATACTGTCATCTAAAAATCAGATTAAAGGGCCTGTCCCACTTAGGCGATTTTAAGGCGACTGCCGGTGACTAGGCTGTCGCCGAATGTTCGCCGGGGTGTCGCGGGCATGATTGTGAGGAGTCTTCAAAGAATTGTAGCGGATCTCGGCGCGTCACTGAAAATTTTTCCAGAGAGAAATTTCTCGGCGACAGCTGCCTTGTCGCCAGGTATCGTAGGTTATTGTGGGCGCTGTCGCATGCTGTCCCCAGGTTTGCTAGGTTGTCGCAGATGCATTTAGAAGCACGTAATATTAAATTAAGTAAAGTCATTTGAAGATACCATAAAATACTTGTGTTTAACCAATTTATTTACCGTCAGGACATTTGACAGGTAGATTGGAGGTGACAGATTGACGGTCAGGTAAGCGTGGGAATTTCACGATGTTTATGGCCATCAGCGATTACTTTTAAAGTAGGCTCCCAACCCACATATGCAACCCAGAAACCAGATATGCATCTCCCGTACATTTTCAAAGAATGCCCACACTCCGCACAAAATTCCATTTAACCACGTTTAAAATTAAATTTCTTAATACGGCTATTAGTAAACTGGAAGTCAATCCAGTTTATGCCTTGTTACCATGAAGCTTGGTTTTCAAGTAACCCAATCAAGATGTTATACTTCAAAACTCTCAAGTAATTACAGACTTGTCAGTGATTTCAGCGAAAATTAGGACGTCGGAGAAGCATTGATAAGCGTGGGAATTTCGCGATGTTTCTGAAGACGGTGTTTCTCTTAGCCAGATGCCATTTTCACAAAAAAAGTAACTTGTATCGACCTGACTCGGCATTGTCGTGGTCATTGTCGTAGGGTAAAAGAAAATTTTGGCAATCTGCTACGACTTAAGACAGTTGCTGGCAGTCGCCTAAAAAATCGCCTAAGTGGGACAGGCCCTTAAGGCAAACACGATTCAGTGCAGGTATTCAAACAACCTGTGAAAAAATGTGGCATTTTTTCTATCCTCCAAATAGGGTCATAGCATCATACAGCACAGAAACAGGCCCTACGCTCCAACATCCATGCCAACCATGATCCCCATCTACGATAGGCCCACAAGTTTTACTGGCTTTATCTTGCATTAAACATAATTCACAATATTCCTTTTATCCTGTATCTGTAACAGTGGGTGGCTTGACTGTAATCATGTATTGTCTTTCCGCTGACTGGTAAGCACGCAACAAAAGCTTTTCACTTTTGAAAAGCTCGGTGCACGTGACAATAAATTGAACTCAAACTCAAGTCCTGGCAACATCCTTGAAAAATCTGAGCCCTCTGCCAAAACAAAATGGAGCTTGTTTCCAGTTATCTAATAGGAGCTCACTGCTCACTCAGGATTCATTGTTCAATCAGTCTTGGGACCCCTCCATTAAATCTTTTCTGTTCGTTCTCTCGGGCTTTTCATTGTTCCTTTGAGGCAGACACCAACTGTAGCCACAATATTATGATTTATGGAGGCTCTACATTATACCCTTACATTCCTTTATCATCATGCTCTATTTATAAAGTCCAGGGTCTGAAAAATCTTTTTAGATATGTACTAATTTGCACGCAAGATCATATTAGCCTGCATAACCTTTAGAAATGTATTCTTTACATAATGATGCTTTTCCTCACTATTCCTGTTAAACTTTTCATTGGTTCTTCAAAGTATTTAATTGTGCTAAATTCTAGGTGTGCATACTTCCTGTTCACTTTGGGGTGACAAAAAGAATGCAAGTGCATGGAAAGGTTTTGTGGACTTTGGAAATTATTGGTTCAAAGCACAAACACCATATCAATGATAAAGACAGGAAACAATTGACCAGAATGTTCCTTGTTCCAGAGATGGGCTGTAACGACATTGCTGTGCTTAAAATGCTGTAAGAGTGAAGTATTATAAACATTTACCTCATTCAAACGAATGGATCAAACTGAAGTTAACTGTCAGACTTTTGAAACGTCTAACTCCTAAAATTCTTACATTCAAAATAAACCTGAAGATTCACACCAAAAAATAAACTTACGCTGCTGTCTGTAAATGAGAGGTATCACAGTGGAGATGATATCTTATTTCATGAAGGTAGACTTGGTTGGGGGGGAGGAAGGTGGGGAATAGAAGGAGTGGGGGAGTGGGAGTGTCAGAGTCTGAACAAAGGGTTACCTATTTCTGATTGTGATGAGGGAATTTCACATGGAGGGGAGTGAACTTTGGGACTGCTGTACTCCACACAGCTGTGGAACGGAGTCATTTAGCATGCTCAAGGCAGAGATTAAAAAAATATATACATCAGGGAAATCAAGGGTTTTGTGATCAGTGAGAAAATTGTTTTAAAGCCACCAACCATGCAGCAATCTCGTGGACCCAAATGACCTACACTTGCTCCTGTTTCTAACGCTCTTCACCCCAAGAGTAGTGCCAATCTGGAATGCTTGCCCTCAAAGCAAGAACTTCACAAATTAGACTGGAAGATAATTGTTAGGTAAGAAGGTTAAGGATTTAAAATGCAAGAGTGGCTAACATTCCAATCAATTTGAATTTGAATGCATAGCTGGTTGGAGGGGCTGTTCATAAGCAATTATTAAAAAATTAAAAATTATTAAAAATAAATAAAACTGGATAATTACCTGGTCACTTGATAAATATTTACTTAATCTAGTGTTTGCAACTTAATCCTGAAATAGGTTAACAATGTGAAATTGCTAAATGAATCACGATCAGAATCCATAAAGGAACAATATTTTTCAAAGTCCTACAGGACTGTGCTTTTACATAGATATTTTGCGCTGAATTTGCTTGTCTCATGGGCAATGGGAAGTACTGCGTATCTTTCCTATTCTCTGGTCAAAACAAGGCTACGAAGATAAAGAAATTTCACACGATACTTCAAATAATCCTTTCCGATGGTTTAATTTCTTACAAAAGAGCGTGCAATTTAAATTTAATTGCACTGTGGATATTAAGTGTAGGTTTCATCCTTACCTGCTTGCCGTGGACCTCTCTTTCGCCTGAAGGCAGCTCCAGATTGAAGGGCTTCCATTAGACTGTCCATCACGCCCGTCTCGTCACCCTCTGTGCACAGAAGAAAGATGAGAATCAGATATGTAGTAGGAACTGCAAATGCTGGTTTATACCAAAGATTGACTCAAAATGCTGGAGTAACTCAATGGCTTAGGCAGTATCTCTAGAGAAAAGGAATAGGTAACGTTTCGGGTCTGGACCTTTCCTCAGACTAAGACTGAGGAAGGTTTCCGTCCCAAAACGTCACCTATTCCTTTTCTCTGGAGATGCCTCCTGACCCACTGAGTTACTCCAGCAATTTGTGTCTATCGACAAGTATCAGATGCCAGGCACAAATATAGGCAGCCACATGAGAAGACAAATCTACAGATTTATCAAGCTAACAAGAATTACAAGGACTTGATTCCAAGTTAACCTTCGGAAAGAGCCAAACATAGTAGAATTAAAGTCCAACAATGAAAATATTTCCATCGATGTGTTGAGCAAATATATTCCTAGTTCTGCATAAATCTCCAGAATACAGAAGTTACAAAATGACACTGCCTTTCAACAAATCAATTGTTTTAATGCTTATAAAATCATAGTGTTGTACAGCTCAGAACCAGGTCCTTTGGCCCATCATGTCCATGCCAACTATTCTTCCCATCTGCACTAATTCCATTCCATTTTATGCATTTGGACTATATCCTTTTCAATCTAGCCTAATATTTTTACACTTGGATTTGGATATGACTATGTATAGTGAGATTTTACTAAATTGCAAGAAAAAAGAATTTCATTGTAGCTATGTACATGCGACAATAAAGTACTATAGAACCATTGGAATTATTTTGCTGATCAATTATATCTCATTGAACAAGCACAATTCAATGGTACTTTATTGTCACATGTATCTGGGTACAGTGAAATACTTTGTTTTGCATACAATCCGGTAAAATCGTATAGTAGACCTCACCAAGATGGTATACAATAGTTGTCACGTTTCTGGCGCCGACCAAATTACAAAACCTTGCACTGCTGCATAAGAAAATGCTAGAATTACTCAGCGGGCCAGACAGCATCTGTGCAGGTAGAACCAGAGGTCATGTTGAAGGCGAAGGATCTTTCATTAGAGTTGCAATATGAAATAATTTTCTCTTCCTTCAGATGCTGCCTGAACTGATGGCTTTTTGCATTGTTCTGCTTTGATTTCAGATTTCTAGCATTTATATTATTTGATATACCTAGTATACCAAGGTACAGTGACTGTCAACTGCTTGAGGCGATGGTCAAGAGCAGTGCTTCAAGCTGCAGTTACACAACGCATTGTATTTCCAGATGTAGACACAAGGAGCTGCAGATGCTGGAATCTTACATAGAAAGAAAACTACTGAAGTAACTCAGTGGGTCAGGCAGCATCTCTGGAGGACATGGATAAGCAACGTTTCAGGTTGGGACCCTTCTTTCCACTTTTAATCACTGCATTGTAAGAATGAAAGGATCAACAGAAGATTCCCCTTTCCAGTTCTGATTCAATGTGCACAAATGTCACTTCCCAAATCAAAGCAGATATCAGACACAGGAAATGGAACCGAGCATTTTGGGACAATCAACTAATGGAGCATTTACTCTGCCATTTGGTGAAGCATTTGATGATTTAAAAAGTGCATCACAGCACAATTGCCTCTGACCAAGAAAGATCTCTATACCAAAAGATTCAGCGTATTTATATATATTTCTGGAAACAAAGCAGATTCAAATAATACTCTGAGTCCGAAGAAAGGTCTTGACTCGAAACGTTGCCTATCCATGTGCTCCACTGAGTTACTCCACCAGTTTTCTTTCTATGTAAGATTCCAGCATCTGCAGATTTTTACGCCTACATCTGGAAATACAATGTTTTATGTAACTACGGGTTACTCCAGCACTGTGTCCTAAAATAATATTATATGTCTCATGGAAGAAGAGTGCAAATCTAATTTAATAAGGCTGCATTTTTAATCATCTGTTCTGCCAGAAACATCTGTAGTGTCATGTTCTTTCGAAGAAAGTAAATCAGTGAAAAAAAATCAGGAAAACTTTCTAATAGCATGAAAATGATGGAAATTTAGAGATCAATTAGTATTTGAAAAAAAAAGCTTTATGTGACCTTGGTTAACATTTTAGTGTCAAATGCAATGCAGCATAGAAATACAACAAGGAAACAAGGTCTTTGGTCCGTGCCAACTATTACCCTGTATACTAACTAGCACTATCCTACACACTGGGGACAATTTATAATTTTATCGCAGTCAATTAACCTACAAAGTTGTATGTCTTAGGGAGGAAACCAGAGCGCGCAGAGAAAACCCATGTGTTCACAGGGAGAATGTACAAACTCGCAGTCAAGATTAAACCCGGGTCAGTGGCACTGTAAAGGGCCTGTCCCACTTAGGCGATTTTAAGACGACTGCCGGCGACTAGGCTGTCGCCGCCAGTTTGCCGTGGTGTCGCGGGCATGATCGTGAGTAGTCTTCAAAGAATCCTAGTGGATCTCGGTGCGTCGCTGAGAAATTTTCCGGATAGAAATTTCTCAGCGACAGCTGGCTTGTCGCCAGGTATCGTTTCTTATTGCGGGCGCTGTCGCATGCCATCCCCAGGTTTGCTAGGTTGTCGCAGATGCATTTAGAAGCATGTAATATTAAATTAAGTAAAATCATTTGAAGATACCATAAAATACTTGTGTTTAACCAATTTATTTACCGTCAGGACATTTGACTGGTAGATTGGAGGCGACAGTTTGACGGTTTGGTAAGCGTGGGAATTTCACGATGTTTATGGCCATAAGCGATTACTTTAAAAGTAGGCTCCCAACCCAGATATGCAACCCAGAAACCAGATATGCATCTCCAGTACATTTTCAAAGAATGCCCATACTCCGCACAAGAATCCATTTAACCACGTTTAAAATTAAATTTCTTAATACTGCTATTAGTAAACTGGAAGTCAATCCGTGAAGCTTGGTTTTCAAGTAACCCGGGCGAGATGTTATATATTTAAAACTCTCAAGTAATTACAGACTTGTCAGTGATTTCTGCGAAAATTAGGATGCCGGAGAAGCATTTTTAAGCACGGGAATTTTGCGATGTTTCCGAAGACAGTGTAATCTCTTACCCAGGTGCTAGTTTCACAAAAAAGGTAATTTGTATCGACCTGACTCGGCATTGTCGTGGTCATTGTCGTAGGGTAAAATAAACTTTTGGCGATCTGCTACGACTTTGACAGTCGCCGGCACTCGCCTAAAAAATTGCCTAAGTGGGACAGGCCCTTTATAGGCAGCAGCAGTACGGTTGCGCCACTGTGCCGCCTCATGCTAGTCAATGTCCAATGAGTATTATTTCACATTTCATATTTGCCTCTGACAAATACCATCACAAAGGCATAGAAATTAATAGCATTGAAAGAGAAGTTAAACCTGCACGTTTGTAACTTCATTAGAGGAGCTAAAAAGAGAAAGCTATTTTCATTCCATTCCTATCATTTTCTGTCTTCGGGACAAGGGTTTGCCAATTACACAAGCTACGTAAGCTAGGCTACACTCTGAGAGAAGACGCTCTGCCAAGTGTAGTCAGGTCCCTGGAAGAACACACAAATCCACGTTTACAAGTTAGCTTTAAGCTATTGTTTAGAGTATTGTGTTCATTTCTGGGCATTATGATATAGGAATGATGTCAAGCTAGAAAGGGTGCAGAGAAGATTTACGAAGATGTTGCCAGGTCTCGAGGGCCTGAGCTATAGGAAGAGTTGAGCAGGTTAGGACTCTATTCCTTGGAGCGCAGGAGGATGAGGGGTGATCTTATTGAGGTGTACAAATTCATGAGAGGAATAGATCGCACAGAATCTCTTGCCCAGAGAAGGGGAATTGAGAACCAGAGGACATAGGTTTAAGGTGAGGGGGGGGAAATTTAATAGGAATCTGAGAGGTGACTTTTTCACACAAAGGGTGGTGGATGTATGGAATTAGCTGTTGAAGGAGGTAGTTGAAGCAGCTACTTTTGCAAAGTTAAAAAAAACATTTAGACAGGTACGTGGATAGCACAGGTTTAGAGAAATATGGGCAAAACGCAGGGAGATGGGACTAGTGTAGATGGGACATGTTGGTCGGTGCGGGCAGGTTGGGCTGAAGAGCCTGCTTCCACACTGTATGACTCTATTCCTTACAAAATAATAGCGTTCCTATGAGGGAACAACCTACTGTGATTGCACCTTAGGGGCAACAGCGGCATTCTTGCAATACAAGCCAAAAAGGTATTGGATTGGATTTTCCATGAACAGAGAAATGTTCCATATGTCACCAAATGACCAAATTACAATGACATTTTTGATAGCAATCTGAGAATGCCGTTCTCCATGGAGGATTACCCAGACAGTCCCAACCGTGTTATCCATCTGTCGGCTATCGCTTTCCGCACACTGCGAGCGCCATGGTGATAATGGGTGCAAGCTGTAATTAGAGGGTACCCCACAATTACAAACTATCCTTCTAACCTAGAAACGAACTGGTTTTAAACAAAAGGCTACTCCGATTCTCAAGGTTAAAAAAAAGCAAATTGAGCTGCCTCTGCTCCACAGGGGTATTGAGTTTCACTGCACAACTTCTGTTATTCATGGCACAAACCCAATTTCAGGCAACCTCAGTTTTGGAACATTTAGCATAAGCTGCTTCGAGTGGATTCTTGCAGCAAAAACATATTTTGTGCTCAAGATTAGCCTTGACGGAGCTGTCAAATCTGGTCCCGAGATCTGAAAGGTTCCAGACTGTAAATTTTCTATTCTTGATGTGCACAATTGAATTGTGAAGGTTCAGTTGCGGGAACTGGCATTGATGCATCTGGATGAGGAGAGCAGGATAAGGTTACCGGAGGCTCTTAAGCTTTCTGATTTGCAACTCCTGTAAGAACATGCACTTGTATAAAATCAGTTGAGGGGAAAAATATGACTCATTTCATAATCATTACCGCGAGGGTATTAAGCCAACCGAGTCTGAACCAGCGCCAAGAAGAATGATCCTGCCAGTTGCATTTCCATGTCTTTTCCTATAGCTCTGCAAATAATTCTACCTGAAATGCCTGCTAAATTCCCCTTTGAAAAGACTTATTGATTTTGTTTCTACCATTATGACTTGCATTTCATTTTAGGTCATAACTATTTTGAGTGAAAGATAGATGCTAGCCACAAATGTTTATGCTTCAGTTAAAAGTCCTCTCAACCTTCTCTTTCCAAGCAGAGTCGCTTCAACTCATAGCTGAAATTCCCCAACAAGGCTGCCAATTTCTATCAGTCAATAGTTGGGTCCAAAAATGAAGAAAGAGAACACCAGTACAGTAAACCTTTGTTATAACAGACCATTAGGGGGGGGGGGGGGGGAGGGGGCAGGGACTGGTGTCCGTTATTGCCAATTGTCTGCTATAACCAAGTAAGGGGTTATTGTTGTGTACATAGCAGAAACAAACAGCTACAACAAATGGCTGGAGTATCTTAGCGGGTCAGGCAACATCTCTGGAGAACAGGTGCTGTCTCGGGTCTAGACCCTTCTTCAGATTTTCGGTCTGGAACTGGACCTGTTATCCAGGTGAGGGGAGAGGCGAGGATCCGCGCAGTCACTTGTCGCGGCCGTAATGCAGGTAAAGGTCAGTGGTGGCAGTGATTACTGTGGTGGTGGAAGTAGCAGCGGTAGTGACAGATTTATGAAGATTTTGCTATGACAAGAGTGCCTGAGCAAGAGGGCGAGGTTGGGCAGGCTTGAACTTTATTCCTTGGAATGCAGGCTGAGGGGCGATCTTATAAAGGAATATAAAATCATGAAGGGAATAGATAGGGTGAATCTACAGTCTTTTACCCTGTGGAGGAAAATCAAGAACCAGGGGACTTTGGTTTAAGGCGGGAGGGCCGAGATAGGAACCCAAGGGTCAACATTTACACTCAGAGGGTGGTGGGTACATGGAACGAACTGCCAGAGCTAGTTGAGACAGGAACTATAACAACTTTTGAAAGACACTTATACAGGTACCAGGAAAGGAAAGGTTTAGAGGAATATGGACCAAATGCCGACAAATGGGACTAGCTCAGATGGTGCATCCTGCTCGGTATGGACTAGCTGGGTTGAAGGCCTTGTGTCCGTTCTGGATGGGACTATGAGCCGCAAAGGGTTGGCAGAATTAGATTTCATCAGGAGTTTTCGAAAGGTAATTAAAAATGTACTCAGCTTAGCTTAGAGATATAGTGTGAAAACAGGCCCTAAGGCCCACCAAGTCTGTCGACCAGCGATCACCCTTTCACTAGTTCTATACTACACACTAAGGACAATAGAAGCCAATTATAAACTTGCACATCTTTGGAATGTGGGAAGAAAGCAGAGCACCCGAAGAAAACCCACACGGTCACAGGGAGAACATACAAACTCTGTACAGGCAAGCACCGTAGGATTGAACACAGATCTCTGGCACTGTGAGGCAGCAAATCTACCGCTGCCCAATTGTGTAATTCAAGAGGATATTTTGGAGCCACGCTGTTGAAGCTTGCATGGGGAATAAATTTGATTAATCTTTCATTCAGACAGAGCATGCATGATGATAGGCTGAACGCTTTTTGTCAACACTAGGTTGGGTCTCTCAGTGGTCAGAGTCCGTGCTGTGTATAACGACAAAGTATCGTAACAATCATGTCCGTCAATCAGCACCACCAGGAACAGACAGGGTTCAAGTAAAGTCGAGACATACACATGAACAGTTCCCTTTGGAACTGCTGCCACAGTTAGCACAATTTTCCCATTTGATTGGGCTGCAGCAGAGCCTTTTCTCAAGGATAATGCCAGTAATGCTCAGCTCCCGATAAATTAATAAATTATTATTTTTTTACCAATAATTTACTTTGACTACCTCCACATAATTGTCTTTTTATAACTTGATACTTGACCGTGTGTGACAAAGGCCTCTCACTCACACCTCTGGCTGCATACACTGTCAGATCAAAGAAACAGATTACATTTAGTTTTGTTTGAAAGGGAATTAACTGAAGTTCACTGTTTTTTTTCAAACCTGGGAATTGCATGTTTCTTGCACGGAATTAGAAGTCAATTATTTCTTGGTGTTAAAAAAGAAATCTAACAAGAAAACATGAATCTCTTTTGTTTTAAGTCTTCTTGAAACCATTGCAGATCCATCAAAAAATTTCCCTCACACCAAAACTATCTGACAGCAGTTATTCTGTATCTGGAATGCATAAGGCATTTACCAACAGCAACAAGCTCTATTTCCTGTTTAAAATATGTTTGCATCAATCACAGTACTTATCTTGTTCGAGTCAGTACTAAGGATAACAGCAGCTGTCTGAGCACAAACGTCTGGAGTGATGCTCAAGAGTAGGAAATGGTGCACTGCTGAAGGTGATGGTTTTGGATGAGACTTTAAACTAACACCCATTTTTCTCTCTCAAGCATCTGTGAAAGATACAATATCACCATTTTGCCTGGGAGTTATCCACAAGAGTGCTGGCCAATATTTATTCCACATTTCCTATTGTACAAAATGGTCGCAATAGTACTCCATTTGCTTTGAAGCATCCAAGCATGTAAAGATATGTGAGGGGCAAGTGTTTTTAAACAGAGGATAGTGAGTGCCTGGAACTCGCTGCCTGCGGTAGGGTTGAGGCTAGTGTGATGGTGTCATTTAAGAGACATTTGGATAAGCATATGAATATGCAGGGAATGGTGGGATATGGATCATGTGCAGGTCGATAAGAGATGGTCTTGGCATTATGTCAGATTGAAGTCTTGATCTTCCTTAACCAACTAAAGGTTGAGCTGGTGCATTGAAGGCAGAGGCGTATTTCACCATAAAAATCTACCTGTGCTGACACAAAATGCTGGAGTAACTCAGCGGCACAGGCAGCATCACTGGGGAGAAGGAATGGGCTACCTGTGCTAAAGTATTCAGTGTTCAAAAAAACGCTTAAACACCACCATCATATCTACAGCCACCACCACCCTTGGCAATGCATTTCAGGCCCCCACCATTCTCTCTGTAAAAAGACTTGCCCTGCACATTTCCAATAGATTTCACTTCTCACCTTATAGCTATGCTCTCTAGTGTTGGACATTTCCATCTTGGGAAAAAGGCTCTGACTGTAAATTATAATGCATGTTCATAATGAACTCAGATAGTGGGTGCAGGAAGTTAAATGGTTGATTCCGGATGTGTGTGCGTGTGTGTTCTGCACAGTGATTATGAAAAACAAAATCATGCAATTATTATGCTGTCAGAAATCTTTCCTGATCCAGTGTGTGCTCGTAATTTGTTTGAAAACAGATATATTCTGGAGACAAGATATATTAGTCAGCAGGATATGTCAGATTAATAATAGCTAGTTTGCTAATCAGCAAAAAAAAATCCCACGTCTTTACTAAATCTGGTTGATGAATCTGCACTCCCCCATAATTTATACATGCAGTACAAGGCTTTGCCCAGTCGATGCAGGCAACAGCCAGCCTGCCTTTAAGGCACCTGGGGACTGTTACTTAGCAACCATGTTCAGCAGTGAAATATGGAAGGGTTAGCAAAAGCAGCATTGATGAAGATAGGCTGCAGTAAATTCAACAAAGCAGCCCTAAATAATGTACTGCATACATTCTGCGACAGAAAAACACGATGGTACAATGCCAGGCCAGAGGGACGATTTAATTTTATGGCATCTTTAAAGAGATACAGCATAGAAACGGGCCCTTCGGCCCACACTAGTTCTATGTTACCCCCACTTTTGCATCCACTCCCTATATACTGGTTACAATTTTACAGAGGCCAATTAATTTTCAAACCCGCACCATCATCCTTATCCTCCTACACTCCAAGGAGTCCCAGCCTGCTCAACCTCTTCCCATAGCTCAGGCCCTCGAGTTCTGGCAACATCCTCGTAAATCATCCCTGCACCCTCTCCAGCTTGACAACATATTTCCTCTAACCTGGTGCCCAAAACTAAACACAATACTCTAAATGCGGCCTCACCAATGTCTTTTAGAACTGCAACATGACCTCCCAACTTCTATACTCAATGCTCAGATTTAGTAAATTATGATACAAAGATTTTTTGCAGATGATACAAAGCTGGGTGGTAGTGTGAGCTGTGAGGAAAATGCTATGGGGTTGCAGGGTGACTTAGACAGGTTGTGTAAGTGGGCAGATGCATAGCAGATGCAGTTTAATGTGGATAAGTGTGAGGTTATCCACTTTGGTGGTAAGAATAAGAAGGCAGATTATTATCTGAATGGTGTCAAGTTAGGAAAAGGGGACGTACAACGAGATCTTGGTGTCCTAGTGCATCAGTCACTGAAAGGAAGCATGCAGGTACAGCAGGCAGTGAAGAAAGCCAATGGAATGATGGCCTTCATAACAAGAGGAGTTGAGTATAGGAGCAAAGAGGTCCTTCTGCAGTTGTATAGGGCCCTAGTGAGACTGCCACTGGAGTACTGTGTGCAGTTTTGGTCTCCAAATTTGAGGAAGGATATTCTTGCTATTGAGGGCGTGCAGCGTAGGTTTACTAGGTTAATTCCCGGAATGGCGGGACTGTTGTATGTTGAAAGACTGGAGCAACTAGGCTTGTATACACTGGAATTTAGAAGGATGAGAGGGGATCTTATCGAAACATATAAGATTATTAAGGGGTTGGACACGTTAGAGGCAGGAAACATGTTCCCAATGTTGGGGGAGTCCAGAACCAGGGGGCTACAGTTTAAGAATAAGGGGTAGGCCATTTAGAACGAAGATGAGGAAAAACGTTTTCAGTCAGAGTTGTAAATCTGTGGAATTCACTGCCTCAGAAGGCAGTGGAGGCCAAGTCTCTGAATGCATTCAAGAGAGAACTAGATAGAGCTCTTCAGGATAGCGGAGTCAGGGGGTATGGGGAAAAGGCAGGAAAGGGGTACTGATTGAGAATGATCAGCCATGATCACATTGAATGGTGGTGCTGGCTCGAAGGGCCGAATGGCCTACTCCTGCACCTATTCTCTATTGTCTATTGCCTGATGAAGGCCAATGTGCCAAAAGCCTTTTTGACCACCCTTTCTACCTATCATGCCACTCTCAACAAACTATGCACCCATACTCGTAGATTCCTCTGCTCTACAAAATTCCCCAGAGCCCTACCGTTCACTGTGTAGGTTCTGCCCATGTTCTCCCCTCCCACCCCCTCCCCTCTTTCACCATCCCCCCCAGCTATTAAGATGGTGGTGGAGGCCAAGTCAGTGGGTTTTGTTAAGGTGGAGATTGACAGATTCTTGATTAGTAAGGGTGTCAAGGGTTATGAGGAGAAGGCAGGAGAATAGGGTTGAGAGGAAAAGATAGATCAGCCTTGATTGAATGGCAGAGTATTGTTGATGGGCCGAATGGCCTACTTCTGCTCTGATGACTTATGAACATAACCACGATGGCGGAAGACTACCTCAAAATCAACTGAGAGCTGAAATTACAAACATTCCACCATTCCTCCTTGAAAGGCGGAGTAAAATATTGGTCTAGGCCTGTTTCAGAATGCACATCAATCACTAAGAAATGTCAATGCCTTAAATACCATGAACATATCCCCTGTCAACTTCTTTGGCTTCACTTCAGGCAAAATCGGAAGGGAGATGAGAATAAAAAAAGAAAAGGAAGAAAAAAACTAGACCTTAGCCTGGACTTGCAAAACTGTTGAAGTTTTGGGGATCCATATATCATATTGAAGCAGCGGCTTTAAAAGGGATGATTGTAGATTTATGAACATTTTTGTTGAACTTTACAGCTATAAAGATAGAAAGGGAACATAATCTTTTCACAAGCCAAGAGGAGCAATAATAGACTGCTCAATCGTATTTAAGGTTATGAAGCACTATGACTGATGAAAGTTAAGTCCCACCGATTAATGAAATTACAATGAAAGACAATGATTGCCATGAAAAGGGACGGTGTGTGGGGTGGCATGTGTGTTGTCAGAATAAAAACTTCTGCGACTAGACACGATTAAAGCAGAGTCAATAAATTCCGATAAAAACAAATTAGATAGTTGGATGAAAGGAAAATAAATACCATAGATTTCTACTTTGTTTTTCTGGACATCAAAAATACTTCGCAATGAAGCAGTTTCTTAGTGTAATCATCATATATATGAAATGAGAAATGTGCTCTGTAAGGCTCTATAAATAACAAAGTGATAATGACGAGGTAATTGGTTATTTTGAAGATAAATGTTGTCAAGGTGTAGGAGAGGACTTCCCATGTTTATCCTTCAGCTGCACAAACTGTGGTTATGACAGCCAAGAGAAAACAATTGATGCCATTGAGCCAAGTTAACACGGAGATAATTTCCATTCACCCAGGAGGGGTAGATAAAGCTTCTGGTTAACACTGTCTCTCAACAAGAGAACCCCTCACTGTGCAGCAGTCAGTCATTAGTTTATTGTCACCTGTTCTGAGGTACAGTGAAAATAAATTTTTGTTGCTTGCTATCCAGTTAGCGGAAAGACGATACATGATTACAATTGAGCTGTCTATAGTGTACTCCCCACACGAGGGCAACTTACAGAGGTCAATTAACCTACAAACGCGCACGTCTTTGCATGTGAGTGGAAACCGGAGCACCCGTAGAAAACCCACACAGTCACAGGGAAAACGTGCAAACTCCTATGGTCAGCATTCAATACGGATCTCTGGTGCTGTGTGGCAGCATTGTGCTTCATCCATTACCTTTCTTCCATCTTGAAGGCATAAGCAGGCAAGTTTACAAAAGAAATGCACAATTTTCAACTTGCAAACTCCTCAGTAGCCTGAGGAGTTCCATTATAGCATGAATGAAAGAATATCTCCAATAAGAGAGAATCTAACTCTGACTTTCAGTAGCATTACCATTACTAATTTCTCCAGCATAGGGATGGTGAAGCCATTGAGCAAAAGTTCACCAGGATCAGCAACAAGACCAAGGCTGGGTATTCTGGCACCCCAAGGTCTTTCACCTGCCACAAGTGTGATGGAATATTCTCCACAGATCCCAAAGCAAACAAGAGGTTGGTTAACATTCGGAAATAATTATGAATCTGATTAGGGATTTGCTTTACGCTCAGAGAGCAGAGACCAAGGATATGCAGAATGCATTAAAAAGGAAAACAATTTCAAGAAGGGAGCGAGAGAAAAAACAGGGAATTATAGACCAGTTAGCCTGACATCGGTGGTGGGGAAGATGCTGGAGTCAATTATTAAAGAGGTAATAATGGCGCATTCGGATAGCGGTAAAAGGATTGGTCCAAGTCAGCATGGATTTATGAAGAGGAAATCCTGCTTGACTAATCTTCTGGAATTTTTTGAGGATGTGACAAGTAAAATGGATGAAGGAGAGCCAGTGGATGTAGTGTATCTAGACTTTCAGAAAGCCTTTGATAAGGTACCACACGGGAGGATGATGAAGAAAATTAGAGTACATGGTATTGGGGGTAGGGTATTGACATGGATAGAGAATTGGTTGGCAGACAGGAAGCAAAGAGTAGGAATAAACGGGTCCTTTTCAGAATGGCAGACAGTGGAGAGTGGAGTGCCGCAAGGCTCGGTGCTGAGGCCGCAACTATTTACAATATATATTAAGGATTTGGATGATGGAATTCGAAGTAACATTAGCAAGTTTGTGGATGACACAAAGCTGGGTGGCAGTGTGAACTGTGATAAAATCGCTACTGTTTGAACAAAAACACTCTGAAACAAAAATAAAAGGAATCTAAAGCAGCGATTTTTGAAAGTCCACATAACGTTTGAAGAAATTCTGACTTCACACAGACACAGCAAACACCTACAAAAAACCCCAAGAACGTGCTTGCAATTTTGCTAAGAACTCCATAGATTAGATGAGGGCTTCTGCACTCCTGAGTATGAAGAGGATATGAGGTGCAAATCATCAATACCATAAACCTTATTAAAAATGGTCTTGATAAATCAATACTAATGAGCCAACTCATTAACTTACATTGGAAGTCTTGTACCTGCAGCAAAAATCTCTGTAATAACTTATCAATTTGCCATGTAAATCTGACAGAAAGCACTTACTACTTCAAACCATTTGAAGGACACCCACAAATGTCAATGCTGTCTAGACAGTCTACAGTGATGGTATATTTAGAATATGTGTGGGATGAATCACTTTTGCCAATTCCAAAAAAAAAATGCCCTTGAAATTAAATGGCATTTAGAGGGCAAGTTACTCAAAATGTTCTTTATGGATAACAACGCATTATCCTATCTGAATAATTACTTATTTCTTGCTGAATTTGCAGCTGTGATGTGAAAGGTTATGTGGCCAAGAATATAAAGAGGGACAGTAAAAGCTTCTTTAGGTATGTTAAGAGAAAAAGATTAGTAAAGACAAATGTGAGTCCCTTGAAGGCAGAAATGGGTGAAATTATGATGGGTAACAAGGAAATGGCGGAAGAGTTGAACAGGTACTTCGGATCTGTCTTCACTAAGGAAGACACAAACATTCTCCCAGATGTACTAGAGGACAGAGGATCTAGGGAGACAGAGGAACTGAAAGAAATTTGCATTGGGCGAGAAATAGTATTGGGTAGACTGATGGAACTGAAGGCTGATAAATCCCCAGGGCCTGATGGTTTGCATCTCAGGGTACTCAAGGAGGTGGCTCTAGAAATCGTGGATGCATTGGTGAACATTTTCCAATGTTCAATAGATTCAGGATCAGTTCCTGTGGATTGGAGGGTAGCTAATGTTATCCCACTTTTCAAGAAAGGAGCGAGAGAGAAAACGGGGAATTATAGACCAGTTAGCCTGATTATGGATGGTGGGGAAGGTGCTGGAGTCAATTATTAAAGAGGTAATAATGGCGCATTTGGATAGCGGTAAAAGGATTGGTCCAAGCCAGCATGGATTTATGAAGGGGAAATCCTGCTTGACTAATCTTCTGTAATTTTTTGAGGATGTGACAAGTAAAATGGATGAAGGAGAGCCAGTGGATGCAGTGTATCTAGACTTTCAGAAAGCCTTTGATAAGATCCCACATGGGAGGTTGGTGAGCAAAATTAGAGCACATGATATTGGGGGCTAGGGTACTGAAATGGATAGAGAATTGGTTGGCAGACAAGAAGCAAAGAGTAGGAATAAATGGGTCCTTTTCAGAATGGCAGGCAGTGGAGAGCCAAGTGCCGCAAGGCTCGGTGCTGGGGCCACAACTATTTACAATATATATTAATGATTTGGATGATAGAATTAGAAGTAACACTAGCAGGTTTGCGGATGACACAAAGCTGGGTGGCAGTGTGAACTACGAAGAGGATGTTAGGAGATTGCAGGGTGACTTGGACAGGTTGAGTGACTGGGCAGATGCAGTATAATGTAGATAAATGTGAGGTTATCCATTTTGGCGGCAAAAACAAGGAGGCAGATTATTATCTCAATGGAGTCAGATTAGCTAAAGGGAAAGTGCAACAAGACCTTGATGTCCTTGTACACCAGTCACTGAATGTAAGTGTGCAGGTACAGCAGGCAGTGAAAAAAGCTAATGGCATGTTGGCCTTCATAACGAGAGGATTTGAGTACAGGAGCAAAGAGGTCCTTCTGCAGTTGTGTTGGGCCTTGGTGAGATCACATCTGGAGTATTGTGTGCAGTTTTGGTCTAATTTGAGCAAGGACGTCCTTGTTATTGAGGCAGTGCAGCGTAGGTTCACAAGATTAATCCCTGGGATGGAGGGACTGTCATGTGAGGAAAGATTAGAAAGACTGGGCTTGTATTCACTGGAGTTTAGAAGGATGAGAGGGGATCTTATAGAGACGTATAAAATTATAAAAGGACCAGACAAGCTAGATGCAGAAAAAATGTTCCCAATGTTGGGAGAGTCCACAACCAGGGGACACAGTCTAAGAATAAAGTGGAGGCCATTTAAAACTGAGGTGAGAAAAAAACTTTTTCACCCAAGAGTTGTGAATTTGTGGAATTCTCTGCCACAGAAGGCAGTGGAGGCCAATTTGCTGGATGTGTTTAAGAGAGAGTTAGTTAGAGCTCTAGGGGCTAGTGGAATCAGGGGATATGGGGAGAAGGCAGTTACTGATTGTGAATGATCAGCCATGATCACAATGAATGGCGATGCTGGCTCGAAGGGCCAAATGGCCTCCTACTGCACCTATTTTCTATGTTTCTATTGTTCTATGGATTCAATGTTTTGAGGATTAAAGCTGAAAGTATGCCTAATCTACTTGAAAACAAACTAGATAGTCCGAGGCTCTCTAATAAGGTAGATGTTAGTTCAGGACCGCTCTCTAGTTGGTGATAGGATGGAAACAAATACCACGGCATCAATTAGAAACCTGCTTTTAGGAATGGTCCTGTTTATTCTTGTCTTTGTGGCTGAATAGGTTTATCTCATCTTGTAACATCTTCAAAAAAATTTTTAAACTTCATGTGCTTTTTGGCTTAGTATTGCAATTGAAATGCTTTATTGAGTTTGGATTGAAAGTGAGTACAGTGAAGCAGCTGTAGAGTTGCTGCCTTAAAGTGCCAGAGACCCGGGCTTGATCCTGACTTCGGGTGCTGTTTGTACGGAGTTTGTACGTTTTTCCTGTGACCTGCGTGGGTTTTCTCAGGGATATCCCATTTCCTCCCACACTCCAAAGACGCACAGGTTTGTGGGTTCATCGGCTTGGTATAATTTTAAATTGTCCATAGTCTATGTAGGAGTGTCGCTGGTCAGAGCGTGTCTCGGTAGGCCGAAGGGACTGTTTTTGCGCGGTATCCCTAAACTAAAACTAAATAGGATCTCACCATTGAGATGAAGCAGGTTCCTTGTTGTACTTCCTCCACCAGTGAAGTTAGTAATTAATAAATAAATATAACGAGTGACATAAATGAAAGCCACAAATAATAATTCTGTATATACTATGGATTACTACTCCAAGCAAAGTTTGCCTTTTCGTACTGCTATATTTGTTATATTGTGAACAGTGATCATTCATTTATTCTGCTGAGAAATAAATTCTGTAAGTAATGGCTCTTGTTACATTCAGACTCGCAGACCTACAGATTCAAATGCTTGAAAGATGAACATTACATGTCATAGGTGTCAAAATTGGAAATATAATTAAAGGATAAAAAAAAATTATGATTCAAAGCAATGTTTTAAAACATTTTAGAAGCCTTTTGGGAGAGATTCGGTAGGCTAGGACTTTATTCCTTGGAGTGCAGAAGGCTGAGGGATGATCTTCTGGAGGGGTTTAAAATCATGAGGGGAATAAATAGAGTGAATGCACTCTATTGTTCATAATGAGTCTTTTAGAATAGCAAAATCTAATGTGAAAAATCACGTGCTTGTTATCAACAAAACAAGCGATATCACCATTCTTGGAGGGTAATGCCAACTTCGCTATGTCAAGGATAGAGTTGTGAGGTGGCACAGTGGTAGAGTTGCTGCTTTACAGCGTCAAAGACCTGAGTTTGATGGTGAGTACTTGTGCTGTCTGCATGGAGCCTCAAGTCACGGCGCCCCTTTGCCGTGCAAGCCCACGAGCTGCTCTGTACAACACCGGTTGACACTTCCAAGGCCACCTGGGTCAAGACGAGATGGAGAGACCAGTGGAAGTCAGCGGAACCATCTAGGCTACACCGCTACATCGGTGAACCCATGGACATCCCTGGCCAGGACTTGCCCCGAAAGCAGTGGATAACCCTCAATCGCTTGTGGACAGGCGTCGGACGCTATGGAGTAGCGATGAAGAGGTGGGGTCTCGTCGACAGTGCCTCCTGCGAGTGTGGGGACCCAACACAGACAGTGGAGCACACAGTCACCAGTTGCCCCAAATACTGGCCACTGAATGGTGAACGAGGTCTGATTGACCTTGATGATGACACGTTGGCCTGGCTCGCCTCAACCGAGCTGCAGGTCTAAAAGACATACGACAGAAGAAGGAGATTGTACGTTCTCCCTGTGACCATGTGGGTTTTCTCCAGTTTCCTCTCACACTCCAAAGATGTATAAGGTTTGTAGGTTAATTGGCTTTGGTAACATTGAAAAATTCCCCCGAGTGTGAAGGATAGTGTTGATGTGCGGGGTGATTGTTGGTCGGAACAGACAGTGGGCCGAAGGGCCTGTTTCCCTGCTGTATCTCTAAAGTAAAATAAACTAAATACTAGTAGCAAAGCTAAGGAGAATAAAAACCTGGAAGATAGAGGCCAAAAATTTATATATTCCCTGTGAAAGTTTCTGGAAAATTATAAAGAATGATTTAAGTAATTTTGATTTGAGCGGTGTTTAATTGCAGTGTTGATTCTTTTTTTTTTAAGAAGTGATGTTGGAAACAAAGAACAAGTTAAGGCTAACAAGTTAATGGCAGAAATATCCTGCACATCAAATGGAATGTCCAAGTACAAGTCTGTGACATAAAACAGACCAAACAATGGAAGGAAATGGCAAACGTTAATTATAATAAACATTTATCTGAATCTACACACAACTTGTGAGTAGAGTGCTTTGACTTTCTTTTATTCTTCAAAAAAAATCTCGGGAATTGTTTTTTCTATGTAGTTATTCTAGCTCCATTTTACCTAATAACCCAGCATTCGGAGACTGTACTTATTTATTTATTTTTAATTATTGTGATAAATCCATCAGCATCAAAACAGAACTCTGGGATATGATTGTCAGAGCAATATTCTTGCAGGCCTAAAAGACAAGTGTAGCAGTTGGGAGGTCATGTTAGTTATATAAGACATTGGTGAGGCCACATTTAGAGTATTGTGTTCATTTTTGGTCATTATAGGAAAAATGTTGTCAAGCTTGAAAGGTTTCAGAGAAGGTTTACCAGGATATTGCCAGGACTTGAGGGACTATAGGGAGAGATTGAGCATGCTAGGGTTTTATTCATAGGAGCACAGGACGATGAGGGGTGATCTTGTAAAGGTGTACAAAATTATGAGAGGAATAGATTGGGTAAACGCACTTTCTTTTGTGCAGAGTGGGGAAATTGAGAACCAGAAGACATCGGGTTAAGATGAGGGCAGAAAGATTTAATGGGAATCTGAGGGGTACCTTTTTTTTTACAGAAAGGGTGGTGGGTGCATGGAACAAACTGCCGTAGGAGGTTTTTGAGGCAGGTACCACCACGATGTTTAAGAACCATTTAGACAGGTACATGGATAGGGTAGGTTTGGAAAGATATGAGCCAAAAGCAGGCAGGGGGGACTCATTTAACTGGGGCATGTTGGTTGGCGTGGGCAAGTTGGGCCTGTTAGCACACTGTATTTAGTTTTCACCGTGTAACAGAACTAATCATTCAGGAACTAAAAATTACTTGGTAACAACTCTGTGATAAACTCCACATGTGTGTTTTACTAGCTACAGTTTCCCAATTTTATGCTAAATTTGTGATGCAAGATTCATCTCTATCCCCTACCAAAGATGCAGAGTCCTTGGAGAGAGTGAATTCATATGGGATTAAGCAGGCCTTGCTTCCTCTTTTAGGTGATCATACTTCAGGTTCAAGGCCAGGTTGCATATACGTTCAGATGCCAATCAACTGTGCTATAATAAGCCAAGGTTGTCCCAGCAATTCCCATTTGCGATCATTGGATTGCAAGTGCGATTGGAAGTGTGTTCCCTCCCATCTTGCCACTTGAATCAAGAGATTGATCCTGCCCATATCGCTTTGCTAGGATTGGCAAATTTACCAAAAAAAACCCCGAACCTAGCATGAATCGGATTTGGGCAGGATCTAGGTCTGTGTTAGAGTTGCTGCCTAACAGTGCCAGAGACCCAGGTTAGATCCTGACTACGGATGCTGTCTGTACGCAGTTTGTATGTTCTATCTGTGACCGCATGGGTTTTCGCTGGGTGCTCCGGTTACCTCCCACATTCCAAAGACATGCATATTTGTAGGTTAATTGGCTTCGGTAAAATTGTAAATTGTCCCGACGATAATATTAGCACACTGGTCGGCGCAAATTCAATGGGCTGAAAGGCCTGTTTCTGCGCTGTATCTCTAAAGTCTGAAAAGTGGAAAGAATATTGCAACAATGATTGGGATCTTTACTCATGAGAATTAATGAATCTTTTTGTTATTGTTCTAAGAAATTCAAACCTTGTTTTAAATGGGGTGACAACATTAAACCCATGTCATTAAGAACTAAGCAAAAGCAGACATGGCAATGAAAATACAATTTAAGATTTATGGGTACAATAATGCCAAAAAATAGATTACTTAGGAGAAAACATGCTTCTTTATCCTGCTAAAACAGATTTTAGGAAAAAGAGAGCAGACCAGGCACTTAGAAAGTGGATGAAAGCCTTATACAAAAAAGGCATGAGATCAAAGACTGTACTTTTTATAATCCAAGTCTGATGCAGAATAGGACCAGATGAATCAATACCAGCCTGAGTAATCCTTTCATATCCACAATAGTATTGAATCAGAGGAAACACTTATGTGCCAAGAAAATCAGTGCCTTAAAGGAACAGCGTTTTATCAAAAAAACAAGCAGATGTCAAGCGTACTTAAATATGTAAAACACTTCATACACCGGGTGTACAGAGGAACAGAGATAGATTGTTCATTCCTTCGAACAATTCACTGTAATGATGGACAATCAATATGCCAACTTCCAGGGCAGCACAGTGGTGCAGTGGTAAAGGTGCTACCTTACAGCGCCAGGGACCCAAGTTCGATCCTGACTACGGGGGGCTGTCTATACGGAGTTTGTACATTCTCCCTGTGACAGTTTGGGTTTTCTCTGGGTGCTCCGGTTTCCTTCCTTCCTTAACCAACGACATACAGATTTGTAGGTTAATTGGCTGATGTAAATTGTTCCTAGTGTGTATGATAGAACTAGAGTACTGGTTGGGGCAGACTCGGTTGGCTGAAGGGCCTGTTTCCATGCTGCATCCCAAAAAATAAAACTATTGTATCTAGACTCTAGGCTGTTTCTATGCATTATGTACCTATTGGGAATTGTACTTATGTATGGCAATAATCCTACTGATCTATATGCTTCTTTTGTGTGCAAAAAAAACACCAACCAGCTTAACAATCCTCACTGTTCAAAAGTGCAGATAAAAATCAAGCGTTGAAGAGGTTCCATTAAATAGCCGTTTAAGAGTCAAAAGTTTTTCAAAAATACTCCTATTCAATGAAGAATTAAAGAGCATTCCTTGCTGAACAGAAAGTATTAGGATGCCTGCAGGAATAATTAGTTCACTGAATGAAGGGATTGTACAGATGTTGCTTTCCAGACAGCCCTTTGCTCACTTGACATGACAGCCCAAAAAATTGAAAGCACCTTAAGGTATAAAATAAGGCAAAACCAAAAATTACTGCACTTTTGCCAAATATACTTCTGTGAACATTTTTGAAAAAAACCCTCTCAAAACATTAACATGATAGAATATCAATATTAATTAAAAATATTGAAGTTTGGAAAGTGAAAAAAAAAACCTCACCACCCTCAGGGGAGAACAGTCAATTATTTCAAAAGAGCTAACTTTAGGACTTAAAATTCTATAAGCTCCAGATGGTGGACTGCTTTTAAAATATATTTTTACTTAGTTCCAAGATTTGATGTGGAGGTGTCTTGGAATGTTGATCAAACACTATGAGTTAAAATGTTTTAATTCTGACCTGTCCGAGGACTACTTTGGAAAATATTGTTAACTAATGCATTTAAAACCAAACTTTTCCCAACTCAATGAACCAGGTTTGGTAGCCTGATTTCCTGGTAAAGGATTCATTAAGAATGTTTAGTTTACTTTAGTTTAATGATACAGCGTGGAAACAGTCCCTACAGCCCACAGAGTCCACGCCGATCAACGATCCCCGTGCACTAGTACTATCCTACACACTAGGAACAATTTACAATCTTTACCAAAGCCAATTAACTTACAAACCTGTACATCTTTGGAGCGTGGAAGGAGTATCCCATGAAGGATAGGTAAACCAGTTGGATGTTATTAGCAATTTTATTTATTAGTATTTATTCCTACTAGTTATTTATTTACAATTTCCCCAAAATTTAATGAATTGAAGTTGAAGTCAAATCCACGAGTTACTCCACTTGGATTTCAACTTTCTTCATTTTGTTAACAGTCAAGTAACATTGCTGTTGCTGTACCCAAATGAATTAAATGTATGAGTTATGAGTTCTGCAAGTATTTCCTACAGTTTTGGAAAAAATAAATCAAGTTTGATGCCGATTAAGTCAAGGGGGATGGGGGGGTAAATGCCATTCACATCGACAAAAGCAGCTTCCACCCTCAGGGTAAAACAATCCATTACTTCAATAAAAAGAGACAACTTTTGAACTTAAAATTCCCTGAGCTTAAACAGCCTGAGTAAAACCAAACAGCTGCAATATATCATACAAATACATAGCTGTAGAAACCTTTAGAATTTTTTTAAAAGTCAGTCGGCGGGATTTATTTTTGTCACTTCAACACAAGTGGCTAACATATTCAGTGTTGCACAGACTCACTTCTATTTTGAAACTGATCTACACTTCAGTGACCATAAGCCACTCACATAATATCACAGGCAGTGATATCACTGATTCCAGTTTTAGTTTAGTTTAGGTTAGAGATACAGTGTGGAAGCAGGCCTTTCTGAGCTGACCAACGATCACCCATACACTAGTTTTATCCTATACACTAAGGATAATTTACAGAAGCGAATTAACCGACAAACCTACGGAAACAAAAAACTGCAGATGTGCTTAACTCGGCAGGTCAGGCAGTATCCATGGAGAAAAAGGATGGGTAATGTTTCAGTTCAGGACCCTTCTGCCACGACTCAAAACATCACCCATCTTTTTTCTCCAGAGATGCTGCCTGACTTGCTGTGTTACTCCAGCACTTTGTGTCTATCAACCTACAAACCTGCATGTCTTTGGGATGTGGGAGGAAACTGGAGTACCTGAGGAAAACCCAAGCAGTCACAAGGAGAATGTACAAACTCCATACAGACAGAGCCCATGGTCAGGATTGAACCAGGGTCTCTAGCGCTGTAAGGCAATGATGATCGTTGCGCTACTTGGCCGCCCTATTGTAGAAATAACTGTCCAATTAGCATATACAGTGCCCTCCATAATGTTTGGGACAAAGACCCATCATTTATTTATTTGCCTCTGTACTCCACAATTTGTGATTTGTAATAGAAAAAAATCAGATGTGGTTAAAATGTACATTGTCAGATTTTCTTAAAGGGTATTTTTATATATTTTGGTTTCACCATGTAAAAATTACAGTTGTGTTTCTACATAGTCCCCCCATTTCAGGGCACCATAATGTTTTGGGACACATGGCTTCACAGGTGTTTGTAATTGCTCAAGTGTGTTTAAATGCCTCCTCAATGTAGGTATAAGTGAGCTCTCAGCACCTAGTCTTTCCTCCAGTCTTTCCGTTATGTTTGGAATTATTTATTGTTGTTTATCAACACGAGGACCAAAGTTGTGCCAATGAAAGTCAAAGAAGCCATTATGAGACTGAGAAACAAGAATAAAACTGTTAGAGACATCAGCCAAACTTTAGGCTTACCAAAATCAACTGTTTGGAACATCATTAAGAAGAAAGAGACCACTGGTGAGCTTACTAATTGCAAAGGCCAAGGAAGATCTAAAGAGGCCAAGGAAGACCTCCACAGCTGATGACAGAAGAATTCTCCCCATAATAAAGAAAAATCCCAAAACACCTGTCCAAAAGATCAGAAACACTCTTCAGGAGTCAGGTTTTGATTAGTCAATGACCACTGTCCGCAGAAGACTTCATGAACGTAAATACAGAGGCTACATTGCAAGATGCAAACCACTGGTTGGCTGCAAAAATAGGATGGCCAAGTTACAGTTTGCCAAGAAGTACTTAAAAGAGCAACCACAGTTCTGAAAAAATGTCTTGTGGACAGATGAGACGAAGATTAACATATCAGAGTAATGGCAAGAGAAAATTATGGAGAAGAGAAGGAACTGCCCAAGATCCAAAGCATACCACTTTATCTGTGAAACACAAAGTGGGGGTGTTATGGCCTGGGCATGTAGGGCTGCTGACAGTACTGGCTCACACATCTTCATGGATGATATAACTGCTGATGGCAGTAGCATAATGAATTCTGATGTGTATAGACACATCCTATCTGCTCAAGTTCAAACAAATGCCTCAAAACTCATTGGCCGGTGGTTCATTCTACAACAAGACAATGATCCCAAACATACTACTAAAGCAAAAGGGGTTTTTCAACGCTAAAAAATGGTCAATTCTTGAGTGACCAAGTCAATCACCCGATCTGAACCCAATTGAACATGCCTTTTATATGCTGAAGAGAAAACTGAAGGGGACTAGCCCCCCCAAAAAGCATAAACTAAAGATGGCTGCAATACAGGCCTGGCAGAGCATCACCAGAGAAGACACCCAGCAACTGGTGAGGTCCATTAATCGTAGACTTCAAGCGGTCATTGCATGCAATGGATATGCAACAAAATACTAAACATAACTTTCATTTACATGACTTTACTGTGTCCCAAACATTATGGTGCCCTGAAATGGGGGGATTATGTAAAAACACTGCTGTATTTTCTACATGGTGAAACCAAAATGTATAAAAATGGCCTTTATTAAAATCTGACAATGTGCACTTTAATCACATGTGATTTTTTTCTGTTACGAATCTCAAATTGTGAAGTACAGAGGCAAATAAATAAATGATGGGTCTTTGTCCCAAACATTATGGAGCGCACTGTCGTTCTAGTTTTAACATGGGAACACAGAGGAACACCATATACACACACACTCACATATAAATATGTATGTATATATACATACACACATAAAGATACAATAATAGTGTAAAAAGACAAAACCAATGCCCCCAAGTCTATATAGCTCAGATTCTTTTTGGAGGTAGTGGTGTTTAATAGCCTGATAGCTGTAGGTTGATGGCTCTAAAGCCTACAGTCTAGAAGAAAGCAACACATTAGGTCGGAGGAGATGACTGCCAACATTTGTCTCACCTGGAAGAACTTTTGGGGTCCCTGAACTAAGGCGAGGGAGGGTGTGTAGGGAATAGGTGTTGCATTTCCTCTGGTTGCAGGGGAACGTGTATGTGGGAACGGGCGATACTCAGCCTGCTACTATGCTCTTAAAGGGTTCATAATGTGCCTTGATTTTCTTATCATTTTCGGTTCAGATAAGGAACCTTGCTGGCTTCTTCCTACTTCCAATGAAACTGTAAAATTAAAGCCTATTTTAATCTACAGTACAAAATGGAAACAGAATTGGACTGTGAGGAGTTAAACATCCTGATGACATCTCTGTGAGCATTCAGAACAGATGACCTTCATTCCCCTTGACACAGGATGCCTGATTATTGATTGATATCCTGAGCTTCAAAAGCATCGCACAGCTGAAGCTATAAATTTCAATTACATTTTACTGCATCGTGCCCATGAATCACGAGATAAAAATTCTTTTGCGATTGGGAAGTATTGGCTTATGAAATTAGAACCGATTTTGTTTCCCTAAATACTGTTGTTTCCATTATACGTCAGTTGAAGTCTATCAGTTTGATTTTATTTTTGCAATGAGAAAAAGAAAATTGGAACCGGGAGTGAATCGTCGTTTGCTGCAGTCACTCAATAAATTGCATAAAAGGAATATACTTTGTTTAGTTTAGTTGTTTAGATATACGGCATGAAATAGGCCCTTTGGCCCATCGAGCCCACGCCGACCTTATTCACACTAGTTTTATGTTTTCTCATTCACTTCTTACACATAAAGGGCAATTAAGAGAGGGCAATTGACCTACAAACCTGCATGCTTTGGGATGTGGGAGTAAGCCAGGTCACCTGGTGAAAACCTACGTGGTCACAGGGAGAAGGTGCAAACTCCACACAGACAGCACCTGAGGTCAGGATCGAACTGGGTCTCTAGCGTTGTGAGACCGCAGCTCTACCAGCTGCGCCACTGCACAGCTCTTGTAGTTCGAAGCGTTGAAAACCTTTCAGACAATGTCAGACAAAGAGTAGGAGATTCTACATCGTAGAACATTCAGGGGCAGTTTCTTCCCGGCTGTAATGAGGCATCTAAACTGTCCTCTCATCAATGAAAGTGTGGTCCTGACCTCTTATCTACCACATTGGAGACCTTTGAACTGTCTTTAATTGGACTTTATCTCCCACTAAATAGTGCACCCTTTCTCCTTGATCTGTACACTGTGGACAGCTTCATTGTTATCATGTATAGTCTTTTGTTTTTACTGGATAGCACACAATGATACATGACCATAATGAACTAAATTAAATAATACATAACAATAATAAACTAAACATGACAATAATAAACTAAACTAGATGTCTAATTATCATGTTATTCTGATATTAACAGAATATTTTATTTTTAAAGACTAAACCATTAAGAATATTTGCTATCTCCCAGATAATCCCCCAACCACAACCTTATACTTCTGTTCCCACAACCCTCTGAAAACTGTGGTGTAGTCTGCAGGGACAGAGGTAAGAGCATGCGCTATGGCTGGAGGGCGAAAGTGTGTTACGTCTCAGCAGAATTCTGACATTTTACATAACATCTCACATCTTGCAACCCTGCTGAAGCACAGCACACTTTAAATCTTGCCCGAGCTCAGACTTAAATATTCTAAATTCATTACATCTTTTCAACTTCAAGGCATTTCAGTGCCAAATGGCTTCCTTAGATATCAACCTTCCTGCCCACTGACGCTGCTTATGACAATGACCATCTTAACTCGAGATATCTTGTGGCCATCGGAAGAGTGAGGCACTAACAGATTAGAGAGATAGATAGCAGCAAACAAGGCAAAAAATTAATTGCTGTGGATCGTATACATTGAGACTTTGCTGAACAAAGAAGCACCTGTCATGGGAGTGGCAGCATGGGATGTTAATGCTTCAGTTAATCATGGAGTCAGTGGGTGGGGTGGTTTTCACAAAGGAGAGGTTTGCGAATAGAAGTGGGCCACCTCCTGGCAAATACACTTGTGCAGAAAATATCAAAGAAAGAGCCACTCCCTGAATATGGAGAACCTCGTGCTCACGCTTGGGAAAGAACAGAGCAAATGAGGGGAGAAAAGGAAAGGGCCTGCACGGTTGAGGGGTCTTTAATACAAAGATCTGCAAATGTGAAAGAACATCTTTTTTTTTTGCAGTGTTTGCTTGCTGTTATAGATGAATATCCAAAAGAAAGGGATGGAAAAGAGCTAAATTGTACAGTTGCTACGCACACTCGTTCAGCACTTCATAATGTATAAGATGATCCAGCATCACTCAATGCTACGCAGCCATGCTGCCACCTTCAGGAACATACAAACTACTACTTTCAAAATATGCATCAAAAGCACCAGAAAGAATGGGGATATATATTATATTCGGAAAGTAAAAAGGGAGAGGGGACGAGGGAGAGAGGCAGGGAAAGAGAGAGCGAATGGAGAGAGGGGGCAAGTGGGGCGAGGGAGAGGGGGAGTGGGGCGAAGGAGAGAGGGAGCGGGTGTGAGGGAGAGAGGGAGGGGGAGAGAGAGAGAGGGGGGAGAGAGAGCGGGAGGGGGGAGAGGTGAGGGAGAGGGGTGAATGAGATAGGAGGGGGCAAGGAGATAGGGAGGGGATGAAGGAGAGGGGAGGGGGAGAAAGGGAGTGTGGTGAGGGAGAGAGGGAGAACGAGAGGGGTGAGGGAGAGGGAGGAAGGGGTGAGGGAGAACGAGAGGAGGGGGTGAGGGGAGAGAGAGAGGAGAGGGTGAGAGGGGGGGGAAGAAATGGGGGTGACGGGGCATGGGGGAGAGAGATAGAGAGAGAGAGAGAGAGAGAGAGAGAGAGAGAGAGAGAGAGAGAGAGAGAGAGAGAGAGAGAGAGAGAGAGAGAGAGAGAGAGAGAGAGAGAGAGAGAGAGAGAGAGAGAGAGAGAGAGTGAGAAGAGAGAGAGAGAGAGAGAGAGAGAGAGAGAGAGAGAGAGAGAGAGAGAGAGAGAGAGAGTGAGAGAGAGGGTGAGGAGGGG